>NC_056729.1:493466944-493691944 GCF_019279795.1 Protopterus annectens | reverse complement strand
CCTTGTGGCCTGGGGCATTTGGGAAAGGGGTCTTCAGACCAAAGCACCTACCTGGTTAGCAAATGCATGTATAATTAATTAATTAATTAATTAATTAATTAATTAATCAATCAATCACAAATAAATAAATAAAAGGAATCTTTCAGATGCATCCTTGATGTTAAGGTTTCCCTTTCTTGTGTTATGAATTTTGAGATTACTATGCATTTAATCTTTTCTCCTTGAAATAGGAATGGTAGAGACCCCAAACAGTGTGGACTTTTTATTTAGTCTGCAAATGATATCCCTACTTTTTCTTTACATTATATTCTGTGTTCCCCTGTTCAGTGAATGCACTGTCATACATTTTTAACATGTTAAACCATCTCAGTATAGTAGCATACGTTGTCCATAGTCCTGTTTTACTACAAGGAAGTCGCTAAGGCATGAGGCAGTAGCTGAGAAGGCTTTGCAAGCTCAAGGACTTCACACCAAAATCAGCAAAAAATAAGCTCATTATGATCCTTTCTGTTGAATGAACCAAGCTATAATGGAGGATCATGATCATGTTTCCAGTCATAAGCAATTTATTATGTGTTTGATAAATGGATGCCAAGAAATGCACCTTGACAGTGAAGCTTGAGAAAATATCTATTTGGAGAACATAACATATTATGTATGATCAGAGAAACCCAAACATAATTCATTGTAATACATGGAACATTATCTACTGCCATGCATTGCCACTTCCAAAAAAATGTAGAAGCATAAAGAGTTTTATGGTTTTGAAAGATGTAGCACACTTACCCCCAGATTCAGAAAGATTGTCAACGTGGGACCAGACAACATCCCAGGCTGCGTTTTACATGAACTTCAGAATGAACTGGCTCCCCACTTAAGCACCATGTTCAATAATAGCCTCGCATCAGGCTTTGTGCCCACTGAATGGTGCACAGCAACAGTTATCCCATTCCACAAAGGAGGAGCCACCACTGATCCTGGGAACTATCAACCTATTAGCCTGATGAGCCTGGTCTGCAAGGCCATGGAACGTATCATCATGGAACTCATAAACAAAGACATTGGTAACCTCCAAACTCTGGATCCCACCCAGTTCAGGTTTGTGAAAGGCAGATCATGCCTCCTGAATCTGATTGACTTTTTGAGGCAGTCTCCAAAGCTGGGGATGAGAGTAAGGTGGTTCACACAGCCTATCTTGACCTCACCAAGGCTTTCGACTCCATCCCCCATTCTGGAATTATAGCTAAACTCACTAAACTAGGTATAAATCCGTACGTCACAAGATGGATTGCCAGCTGGCTCACTGACAGAACCCACAACTGACCTCAAAGCAGTGATAAGTGGAGTATCACAGGGTTCCGTCCTGGGACCTCTCCTGTTTGGTATCTACTTCTCTAAAGTACAGGGTAACACAGAAGGCCACTGGCTAATGAAGTTCGCAGATGACTGGAAACTAGGAGCCATAGTCAAGTCCCCAAATGATGTGGACATCCTACAGTAGGGCCTCACTGTGACAGATGCCTGGGGTCAGAGCCATGGCCTCAAGCTCAATGCGAAAAGTGCAGTGTCATACCCTTTGGTAAAAACTCTGTACCCATGAGCTACCACATAGGAAGCAATCTACTTAACACTGAATGCGTGATAAGAGACCTTGGGACTCAGGTGGATAGTAGTCTCTCCTTTGATAGTCACATCGCCACAGTAGTCAGGAAGTCCTTCTACGTGGCACACCTCATCATAAAAGGGTTCTCATCCAGGAAAAAAGAGGTCATTGTTCTCCCCTACTCGTCACTCATTAGACCCATTATAGAGTACAACGCCCCTTTTGGAATGTGCCTCACAAGACATCTGCAGCAGCCACAGAAGTACTTCACAAAGAGGATTACTGGCCTCAAACAAATGCCCTACACTGACCGCCTCAAAAAACTCCAGCTTTACTCTGTAGCATATCGCCTACTCTGAGGTGATCTCTGCCTAACATATAAAGCTATGTCAAACCCAGAGCTGTTGGACATGCTACACCTAAAGAAATCCCAATCCCACTGAGCTACATGATCTAGGGACCTAAACCTTGTCACCACAATAAACAGGACATGCTGGAGGGATAGATTCCTGTCCCAGAGACTTCCTATACTCTGGAACAAGCTACCCATCTATGTCAAGCAAAGTTCTTCATTAGCACTCTTCAAGAAAAATCTTGATGAGTGGATGGGAAATAGGAAATACACCCCAGGGATCACTTCTGTGTCTCTGCTGGACAGTGGCACAGGAAAATAACTTTCTTGGGTGGCGTAAGCTATGGAACCTTGCTGCCTAGGCTTACGTAGGCCCTTGGGCTGATAGCCTAGTACCTACCTATGAATCTGTGAAACTATGAACAGCACTAAGTGGACAATGTCTTACTGCCCAATAGCCACACTGAGCTACATCTCTTAGCAGCTCATTAGCATGTCTTTGAATCAAGCCTGCACAATTAGACCTAACAACATGAATGTTTTCCCTAACAGCCTATGCAGTAAGGTAGCACAGGCTATGTTCAACAATACCGCTCAACTTACTTAGTCAAGAAATCTGTACAACGTTAAAAATAATGAGGACAAAGGCCCAAAATCAGGGGCAATTTTTATTTATTATTCTCTTAAAAAGTTAATAGAACAGCAGATTTTTCATCATGCATTCTTTGAACAATAAGAAGTATGAAATTGTAATAACTGTCATTATTGACTGACTGTAATCCTCACTGATTCACCAGAAAATAAAAAATGTTATGATAAAAAACATGAGGCAAAACGAGGGGTATTCTGCAAAATCTGGGAGAGATGAGAGTTATGCTTCCAGCATACACAGACTTACACACACACACACACACACACACACACACACACACACACACACACACACACACACACACACACACACACACACACATGGCTTCACAGTACTTAGCCATGGTTGCACTAACAACCTGATCCTTCCATTGAAGTGAATGGGTATATGCCATGAAAACAAGCTGTACATTGTTTCCACTTTGTGCTCCAAATAGTGAGGTATAGCTAACCTCTGGGCCACTCTGCCATTCTAGTCAGATTTCAGTGATATTTCCAGGGGAGGGCACATGGCTAATTAGCATTAGCCTCACCCCTATTTTGTCAAATTTGCATATGGTCTCACCAACGAGACCACGGTCTATGCTGCAGGCTGATGTCTTTACAGGTTTTTGTAGCACATTATGCATTTCTGAACTCCAGGGTACTGCTGCTTGACAGACAGCAGCTAGAAATTAAGTGCACCTCTAACCAACCAATAGATTTAAAAGCTTTTAGGCACTTCACTCTTCCACACTTTACTTTTTTTTTTTCACTGTGTATGTGTGTGTATGTAGGGGGGGGGGGCAATCTGAAGTGTGCTAGTTTTCAAATTTTGTCAGGTTTCTCTGATGCAGTTTTGTGTGGATACTGTCTTTGTGGCAGTGCAAGACTTGATAATAATCACATTGTTGAAGTGCATAATATAGTGGCTTATGATTGGGTTACTGATCATAAACTGCTTATTATATGTTCGAGACTTGGATACCGAGTAATTCACCTCGAGAATGAATCTTGTTGAGAACACCTAATTAAAGGGTATATCATAGACTCGATCATAATTCTTTGTAGTGCATGGACTTTTTTATGCTCCATGTACAGAAAAAAAATCTGTAAGTGTTTTACTGGCTTTCAAAGTCAAAAAGCACTTTGCGAGTGCTGTCATAAAGGCATTCCAACACAGTCTGGTATGTTTACACTCACCTTGCAATTGCTGTCAAATGTCCAAATTTTCACAGAATGTCCAGATTTTGCCTTATACATTTGGTCTGTTCCACATAAAATCTGTGGACTGAATTTACAAAATAAGACATACATTTGAGTTTCAGACTTTGTAGCCTTCATAAATGCAGGTGAACACACATCCTGTTCATTTAGTTATTTTCTAAGTTTATAACAGGAAACCAGGGACATGTTGTCAGTAGAGAGGAAGCAGAAATAAATCTGTTTTCATCCTGCCACTGTTGTTAGCTGGTCAGCACTCACAGATTTGACTCCCTAGTGCGACACCTGACCTTAACAAGTTAAGCAGGGGGTGCTTAACATTTGTTAAGGTTGGGTCTTGCAATATAGAACTGCTTAACTGATTTGTCTTTTTCAAGATACTGAAGTATAATCATCACGCATCATGCACTACAAGGTTGTTATGCACTTTTCTGATGTCACAAAAATATTTATTTTTGCCTATTTGCAATTAGGATCACTACGCTGTATGTATTATAAGCATGCTACAATGCTTTTCATACATCAGGACTTTGTTATTATTGAGGCTTTTGCTGCTGCACACAAATCAGCCACCACAGACCTGCATCAAGGAAACCTCTAACAGTTTTAAAAACTGTCACACTCTTGGTGCTGCCATGCAAACAACAAAAACTATGGCACAAAAAAAGTGTTTAACAGCTTTTAAAGGTGCTGGTTAGTTAGATATACAGTTTACTTCTGACTTCTGTTTGTATGGCAGTGCAAAATGTGTGACGACTCTTAAAGCTATCACACACTTTGCACTCCTACACTTCTTTTTTTGACTTGTAATACACCAGAACAGCTAAAATTTCCCATGTATTACAAAGAGATACTATCCCGTCACCAGTCATAACTTCAGTTTTTGGATTTCAAGGTTTACCTCCTTAGATCTGCTATTGAGGTGAAGTTCTTGGAATTTATTTCTTGAACATGTAGCAAACCAGTTATGACTGGCAACCTGATCATAATCTCTTACATTCATCACTGCCATTCTGGCCATAGGGATCATGACACAGATTGATCTATCTGCAAAACATAGTTTCTGGTAACATCTCTATTCAGCACCATGTACTTCAGTGGGGAACAGTTTTCCTATAGGTGACATTATCTACAGTGATCCCAAGGACCTCAAGTTAATACCAGACAGTTGTTTTCTTGCTTCAAAAAGTATTACTCCACAAAAAAAAAACTTTGTTTGGAGATGATAAGTAATTTTGCATTTGATACATACAATAATTCCTTAACTTATGTACCCTTTTAACAATTTATGTAACCTGAGTCTTTAAAAATGCTTCAAATGGGCTTGGTGATTTTGGTTGCAGCTAGACTATAAGACTGTTAGAACTAGTGTTTGACATCTTAAAACTTTAAAGAAAGAGGAGAATAAACATATGGTCCCATGTGGGCTTAGGTTAATTAAAATTACCTGGCACCCATAGCAAAATCCTTTCTTGTCTGCCAAACAAACACCTCTTGTTCAATCTTATAAACTGAGGGGGTTATTGATTCATTAACCTGTTTACTTTATTAGAGTTACTGTTTACTTAAATATTTATTTGAAACAATCAGCATTTATTTAAAATGTTAATTGCCCTTTCTGCAATGTCCTGCTTATCTTGACACTGAGATAAGCCACTTCCCTTACACCTTTTAAAACTGACTTTTTATTAACTTGTATGTTAATAGAAGCAACGGCCTCTCCTTAACATAGTTGAGAAAATCGTAATGATATATGTAAACAATTATTAGTAAAGTGCAATTTTAATTATTTCTCTTTTGAAACTGTTTTTAGGAAGTCGATGCATACATAATTTACTTATGAATATTAATGAACCAACTGCAACGTGAACAGATATCAAATGGAGGAGACTGGAATATTTTCTTTAGATTATAGTCAGGTAAAAGTTAGCTAGTATAACTTTTCCTTGTTGTTTCTTCACTATGAGGGAACTCTGCATACTTCACCTGCTTTTCACATTTAGGTTCATAGATTAGTACTAGGCTAACTGCATTTGTGGGCCATTTTAAGCCTAGCCAATTACCACATGTAAGAATCAAGCCCTGCACTTTGTGTTTGTAAGGTAAACACCTTAACCCTTATTCAAGTCTTCCGCTCATCAAATGCATAACCATTGCACAGAGATAGGCCATATGGGCATGTCTATAGTGCTACAAGGGGATATATTTACACAGATACACACATACACAGAGTTGGCGGATGTGAGATTAGAAACCCTGCCTATCAACTATTACACACTACAGGTTGCAGTACTTATTGCATGTGCCACAGAGTTTATCCCACTTGCTACTTTGTCAGTTGGCACAGAGGGTTAAAACTGAGCTGTAGTTCCTGTGGTACAGGGTTTGCTTGCTGCAGTCCTTATTTGTCTACTGTGCGACCTAGAGCAAGTCACCTAACAAGACATTGCTTCTGGGTTGCCCTTGAAAAGGGACTGTGCATGTCCGGTGGCCCTGATTAACAAATGGGTATTATTATTTCTGCAGCTTCAGTCGTGCAACAGGTTGCAGACTCGCCTTCAGTGCAGTAGGCTGTGGGTCCTATACCCACATCAAGTAGATAGATTGCTGCCACTGCAGTGCGGTATAAATAGTGCGTCTCACTCCTGAGTGTGTTACCTTCAGATGAGATATTAAACTGAGGCCCCATTTGCTTGAGTTGGTGATAGCTAAGGTGGCTGCAAAAAGAGCCTGAGGTACATATTAAAAAGAGTAGAGGAATTTCTCCAAAGCCCAAGCCAAATTTCCCCATGTAGTATAAATGCCACCTTAGTCTCCCCTAAAAAGAGGCTACGAGCTTAGTGGGACTAACCTGGTCAACAAAGGATAAATAGAATAAAATTAAGGGGTTTGGAGTTGGCATAATGGTTAAGATGTTTACCTCACAGGCACAAGGTACAGGGTTTAACTCTCACCTTTGGCTGGAACTGAATCACAAGAGCAGCTAGCCTAGTGTTTACCTATGAACTAGCATGAACACTTTGAAACCCATGGGAAGTGAAGCTTGCATCTCTTTTCTTGTAGGTTCAGATTCTCTCACATGTGACGAAGTGATGAGAACAGTGAAGGAAACTGATTTATTACTTGACGGATGATTTTATACAGAAGAGGCTGCTGCTTTGAAAAGCCTTTGCAAATGGCACATGAAGTACTTGCACACTTAACAGAAAGTGGTAAACCAGAAGAAGACTGTACTTGTAGGAAAGCGCTAGGAAGGAAAAATAAAAGAAAAGGAAAATATGATGAATGTATGTGCAGATGATGAGAGGACTGTTTAAAAAGAATGTCCAGTTTACTCATACCGCTATACCTGTCATCTAGAGCTGATTTTTTAGAACAGCCCTGATTTTTCTATATATGTTTTTGTGTTTCTCACAGAAGTTTTTTAGTAGTCTGCTGGCAATTGCTCTAACTAATAGTTACAGGCATTTGACTTTTATGAGTACACTTCATATCCTAATATTAATAGAGGATCTTTCCTCTGGACATTTTTTAGGTCATAAATAATAGTACAAGTCACTACATAATATTTTATATAGCTTTGATTGTGATAAGTGTTAACATCTTTTAATACATAATTGAATGTCTGTGGCTGGGAGTGATGTCAGGTCTCAGCAGACTGCTGTTAACTTTAGATCTTATTACCGTTAAAAGATTTGCATGAGTGCATATCATAAAAAAACTACTATTAATCAAATTATAACATGGTGAGCATTATACTAGCTTATATTAAGCAGTTGTTTAAATGTAAACATATGCTATTTATCTGCATTTTAATATATAATTAGAATAAGATCGTAATTAATAGTTACTATTTGAATAGGTTGAGAAATACTCTTCCTTAATGCTTTCTAGCAACCGGGACACTCTCTGCTGAATGTTCAAGTTATAATTACTAAAGAGGCTTATCTGGATTTGAAACTATGGGATGATGAAGATGATTCATTTTATGATATGATGTGCAATGGGAGATGCATGATGCCACTATTATGCCGGACAGGTGTAGAGAGGGCTGTTTGTTAGTATGCTTCTTTTTCTTTTAAGCAATACCTTGAAGTTACTAATACATATGCAGACGTGCATTACTTGACCGAAGTACCATTTTAGCAATATATCATGCAAAGAACTAAAGGAGCTGACACTGACATTTATAATAGTTTTGTTTCTGTTTCTGTTGCAGCTTTTTAAAATCTTGTCTATACTGTACTACAAATTCCCTGAATCTTTATGTAAGATTACATTTTAAACTCTTTTATGTTCTCACTGTCGCTCGTCTAGTCAGGATAAAATAGATTAATCTTTTTGGGTTCTGTTCAAGTAGCTTTATTATGTACAAACACATCAGGATTGAGGCTTAATAACTAACTTAGATAAACTTATAAACAAACTAGGTATTATGCATGCTCACTCTCTGGCTGCACTCACAAAATGGCACTGAAGCTAGCACTTGCTGGCTATTTATATGTACGTGCTGACTTTGAAATGCTTCTTAAAGGTACAACACACACACTATTACACATTCTTCCTCTTTGAGAAATAAGTCATGCAATATTGATGACATTAATTGACATGCATTCAAATAATTCTTTGCCATGCAATTATACAGAACTAAATACATATAAACAGTTATGTCCAGATTGCTGTGTATTTCACACTAGGTCTGGAAATATGACCAAATTGTGTGACATACAAATTCAAATCAGGTCTAGCAACTGGGACACTGTCTGCTGAATGTTCAACTTTAGGGGCATCAGGAACATTATCAGGAATGGAAGTAGAAGTTAAGACATGTTCTGCAACAGGAACATTGTCTGGATTTGTCAGAGATCTAGAGTCTGTATCACAGGAACAATGCTGCGATATCGATTCTGGTACAGGAAGATGTCTGCGATTTCTCCTGTACTCCACACCCTCAGATTCTACGAAGTAGGATCTCGACTTGGTACAAATACCTGTTACTTGACCAACCTGGTCGAAACCTTTTGCCGTTTGCATCCTCACTGTCTCTCCTTCTTTCAAAGGATGAAGAAATTTGCTCGATTTATCATAATTGGACTTCTGGAAAGAATGCTTTCTGAATAGTCGAGCTCTAACTTTCCTGTTGTTCTTAGCTTTAGGCCTTAACAAACTGGAACTAATAGGCAATGTTGTTCTGGTCTGCCTGGATAGAAGTCTCTGAGCAGGTGAACCAAATTTATCATCATAGGGTATGTTTCTGAGATTAAGTAAATTCAAAACGATATTGGTATTATCACACTTTGACCTTTCAAGTAATTGCTTTACTTTCTGTATTGCACAGTCAGATAGTCCATTTAACTGTGGATATTCTGGACTACTAGTAATATGAACAAAGTCCCATTCTTCTGCAAATTTTTGAAACAACTGACTGGTAAATTGGGCAACATTGTCAGAAATAACTTGTGTGGACTACCATGGACTGAGAAATGACATTTCACCTTGGTGATAACAGCAGTTGACGCTAGGTTAGGTAGTAAATCAGTCTCAAACCAGTTCAAATAAGAGTCTGCCAATACTAAGTAATGCTGATTGTTCCACTAAAATATGTTGGTGGCTGCTGTTGACCAAGGTAGTTCAGGAACTTAACTTAGATGAAGTGGTTCTTTTTGCAAATGTGGTTTAGTACTGAACTAGAAGAAAGTACTTTATCAATGTCTTTTACTAGAGAAGACCAGAATAACTAGTTCCCTCACCCTTCTCTTTGTAGATTCGGAACTTGGGTGACCATGATGCAAAATATGGATATATCCTTGTTGTAAGGAAGCAGGAACAACAATTTTAGGACCTTTGAAAATAATACCATCTTCCATCAACATCTCGTATCTTTAAGGAAAATAAGCTTGCATTTCAGGTGGTACACTAGATTGCTTTGACAGCCATCCAACATTAATGTAGTGGTTGAGCTTTTGCAAAATTGGATCAGTTTTTGTATGATATCTTAGGTCATCAAGTCTCATGGTAGAAAAATTACATACTTCCATGATATCAAAGTCAAAATTCTCTGCTTGAAGCTAGGTGATCTGGATAATGTATCAGTCAGTAAAGAAGTTTGCCTTTTGTATAGACCATTTTGAAGTTCTACTTTTGCAGTTTGAGCATCATTCTTTGTAATGCATAGGCTTTTTTAGAAGAGTAACTAGAGGTTGGTGATCTGTTGCATTCTGAATAGCTCGACCATAGATATAATCATGAAACTTTGAACATGCAAATACTATTGCCAAAAGTTCTTTCTCAGCTTGAGCATACTGCATTTCAGTTTGGTTAAGAGTTCTAGATGCATAGGATACTGCTTTGCCTTCTTGAAGAATAACTGTGCCAAGATTAAATTTTGAAGCATCACAGGAAAGAGTTACTGGTTTATTGACATCATAGTATCTTAATGTAGGTGGGGTGGCAATTTTCTGCTTAAGGTCTTCAAATGCTCTCTGGTGCTGTTCCAACCAAGACCAGCTCTCTCAAAGGTACCGTCAGTTCACTGAAGTCTGGTATAAACTTGCCTAAATAGTTGACCATTTCAAGTAAGTGTTGTAAAGCCTGAACATTATCTGGTGCTGGCATATCAAGAATGGCTGCTTGTTTGTACGGGTCTGGTCTCAAGCCAGTGCTAGTAAATAAATGACATACATATGTAACTTCTGGTTGTCTGAATTTGCACTTCAGAGGATTGTGCTTTAAGTTCACTTCACATGCTCTGTCTAGAAATTTCTTAAGTTTTATATCATGCTCTGCTTCTCCATTGCCTCCAACCAATAAATCATTTACTATTATGGCACAAGGATAACCTGAAAAAATTTGCTGCAGTCTATGCTGAAAGACTTCACTTGCAGAATTTATTCCAAATGGCATCCTGAGGAATCTATATCTGCCAGTTGGGGTACTGAAAGTAGTCAGTAATGAGGATTTGCAATCAAGCATCACTTGCCAAAATAAACTTTTTGCATCTAAGACAGAAAAACAGTGGGATGTCGTATTAGGGCTGTGACTTCCTCAACTGTATGCATTGGATGATGCGGTCTCTTTAATGCCTTGTTCAAATCTCTTGGGTCAATACATATTTTGATTTTGTCTGAGCCTTTTTTGTGTGCTGCTACTATAGACAACACCCATTCAGTTGGTTCTGTAACTGGACAAATTGCGCCTTGCTGCACTATTTATCCATCTGAGCTTTGACTTTATCCTGCATAACTATCAGAACTTTTCTTGCTGGTCTGACTACTGGACTGACCTCTGGGTCTAACTTCATGGAATACACAACTGGAAGTTTGCCCAACTTTTCATCGAAAACATCAGCATACTCTGAGAAAATAGCTTTGGTAAAATTGGAACTAGGATACGTGCTTATATGATGAACTTCTTTGGTAAAAGAAAGCAGATTCATTCTCAAACTGTCTCTGAGACCCAATAATGACTGCACAGGTCTTCAGACTACATGGAATGACAAGCTGTAACAGTTCCTAGCCAAATAACATGAAAGCACTACTGAGCCTTCGGTTTAAATTTCTTCACCTCCATAAGCAACAAGTTTCACACAACTAGCCACATTGAGTTGTTCACCAGTTCTCACCTTAGCAAATGTGTCTGCTGACATAACATTACACTTTGAACCAGTATCTACTTTAAGCTCGATGGATTTACAATTGATCCAGACAGTACAAAACACTTCATTCTTTGCCAACAAATTAACTGCATCAAACTTTTCACCAATTACTGATTCACCATCTACATAGAAAGTAGAATTGCAGCTCTCTATATGATCAACTTGCTTTTTCGAGTGACCCTTCTTTATAACTGTGTGAGGTTTACGTGACTTGAAAAACTTTTGAACATGGTTCCATTTTTTACACTTGTGGCTTTGCTGACCAAATGCTAAGGATTTTTCTCTTTTAGACTCATGATTGGCACTAAAATTGCAACAGTTAACAATAAAGTTGAATTTGGGTTTTGCTGACTCACCCTTGTACTGCACTGTGCATATCCTTTTCTTAGAACTTGCTGGGAAACTACAGGGTTTCCCAGGTAAACCTGTAGGGGCAGTAGCTGCCATGTGCTTAGGCCTACTTCTGCTAGCAATGTGCTGCATGCTGTCCACATTTGCTCTGGCACCTGCTGAAACCATGCTGTTATCACTTGCAAGCATACTTGTATGCCTTTCTGTAACCTCATGGATTTGAGAAATCTCAATAGCTTTGCTCAATGTTAAATCACTTTCATGAAGCAAAATTGTTCTCACTGCAGCACTATTAATCCCACACACAAGCTTGTCCTTTATCAACTCATCTTTTAAGTCACCAAACTGACACATTTTAGCTTTATTTCTCAGGTCAGTTATATAAGGTGCAAAGTTTCCCCAGGTTTTTGATCTCTTGTGTAAAACAAATGCCTTTCTAATGTAATATTTGTCTGGGGGTTACACATTTCCCTCATTTGCACTTCAAACACTTTGCGTCTTCCCTTGATTCAGCCTATACAACAATATGACAGTCTTCACCTTCTCCCTCATATACTGCTGGTACATACACAAATGAACCCTCTCTTTCAATGGCCTCTGACTCAGATACATATAGCAAAATAAATGCCCTGGTGCATACATCTTTGTCAGAATAAGCAGCTTGTGTAAAGATATCATACTCTGGCTCAAATATTCTCCAGTTCTCTGCAATATTTTGATCAAACACCACTGGTGAGGGTTTTTGAAATCAATCTGCCATATTAACATATACCAGTGAAGGATTTTGCAATTTTGCATGAACATACACACATATACATGTGCCAGAAATTTATGTCAGTGTTTGTAACTATGCGCAATAGCACAACAAGCCTCTGAATAACTGAACATTGTGAAATAAGTTTCTCGGGCACTGTAATTCTCTTGAAATCACTATACTGTTAGAAATCACCTCTTATCAGTGTAAGAAACATTTCAAAATAACTGCACTGTGCGAATACATTGGGCAGAAGAAGCTCAGAGTAAGAAACATTTCAAAGTAAATGCATTTTGCAAATAAACAGTACACAGTGCACTGAAACTTCCTCCAAATGACTGTACTTTGCTAAATAACTCTTTACAGTGCAGGAAACACTCTGTAATGGTGGCACTTTGCGGATAGACACACCCAGCACAAGAAACTTTTCAAAATGGCTGTATTTTGACTGCACTTTAGGAAATGATTGCACTTTGTACACAAATAAACTCTTCAAAATAAATGCACAGTAATAAGAACACACTGTAATCACTTTCACACACTTTGAGATACTTCAAATAACTCTAGTTATGCCCTGAATACAATGTGAAGTAGTAGTTATGCCAAAACACAGTACTTTTCCAAAAAAACATGCAGTCACCTTGCTTTATTTATGCTTAATGTGCCCTTTTTGCCCTTGTTATATTCATTTTGCCCATTTAGTCTTTTTCCATGCCTGTTGTATTACTCTTGTTCTCATTTACCTCTAAATATGCCCGTTTTGCTTTAAGCATGCTCGTTTTTGCAATTCTGAGGTAATTCCGAATGCCTTATGTACTTTTCTGAACTGTTTTATCAAATACCTTAATTTTAAACATTTTGTTTAATTAATAAACCTTTTGTGTTTGTTGCTTGTTTAATAATGTGGTTTGTGCCCTTGTAATGCTCCATTTTCTCATTTTTCTAAAATAAATCGATCGTACAAGCTTTCATTACTTTTGTTTCATTTCTGGCCCTTTTTCATGCTCATTTCTCTTAGTTTACCTTCACTGTTAACTCTGCGGCTCATAGCTCTGAAAAGCAGTCTCTGGAATATCAGTTCTGACACCATGTCACTCGTCTAGTCAGGATAAAATAGACGAGTCTTTTTGGGTTCTGTTCAAGCAGCTTTATTATGTACAAACACA
This sequence comes from Protopterus annectens, assembly GCF_019279795.1. Lineage (NCBI taxonomy): Eukaryota > Metazoa > Chordata > Ceratodontiformes > Protopteridae > Protopterus > Protopterus annectens. The sequence continues at coordinate 493,678,210 of NC_056729.1, read as the reverse complement.
TCAGGATTATGGCTTATTAACTTTAACCTAGATAAACTTATAAACAAACTAGCTATTATACATACTCACTCTCTGGCTGTACTCACAAAATGGCACTGAAGCTAGCACGTGCTGGCTATTTATGTGCACATGTCAACCTTGAAATACTTTTTAAAGGTACAATATACACACACTATTCTACACCCCACCTTTTTGCCCCCTCAAATTAAAGAAGAATGTTATATGTAAGCAAATCATTTTAGAAGGGTGGGTCATTACATTTATGTAAATTTATATAATGAAGCCTTATTTCATGGTTTAAGATACAACACTAAATCAGATTGTAACCAAAGTTGTGTTGTGCTGTTGTAAATTATTTGGGTCCTGTGAAGCTATGACTAAAATGATAAACATAGAGAAGTGGGAAAGAAAAAAGGACTGATACAGAAATTCTGAAAAATTGACCTAAGAATGAAAAACATTGCCTATTGGAAAATAAATATATAATTACCTCCTCATTTCCCCTTTTTTATAATTCTGTCTTATTCTCTGTTCCTCCTATTGCACCCCTATCTATATATTTTGGCTGTTTTGTAATATTAATTTCTATATTAAATTCTTTTATAACTGACATTGTTTAAAGTAATGTAGTTATTAATATAGTTATTTATTTGCTTACTTAACTATGATTAAATTATTGTTTATTATTTAGTTAGTATGTATCAGCTTTTGTTTAGTGGGAAAGTCCAGATGAGCAGATTAAAGCTCATTTTCAGTGGATGCCTGGACAGTAAAGCTCTACTGCATACCTCATAATGCAACACTATACAAAAGTTGCATAGTTACTAAACACTTGCACAAATAAGGTAATATTTGACAAATACAATTAAACTTATTTTCCAGAAAGTAAAAAAAAACAAGTAGCTTATTTACAAAGAAGTAAAGAATGTAAGTATATAGGTAAATTAACTTAGAAACAAGGAGTGAGAAAATATATAGTGAAAATTGGATTGGTAGCAGTTAGGCTGACACAAAGATGGCATGTGAACACTAGATTGCCAGTAGGTGATATAGCAATGTCCTATTTTGTTGACAGAGCAATTAGAGAGCTTTTAAAAAATATATCCTGGGTTAGTAAAAGAGCAATGCCAAGTGTTAATTAGATATTTTACGTGGGATTTGAATGATTTTAGGTTTTCCATTTGGCATAGGGCTAAAAGAAATTAGTTCCACCACAGTACTGAGAGCTAGCAAGTGTACAATGAGTCACCTGCTGTGTTATTAGATCTGTTTATAGAAAGTAGCAGTTTTTCACCTGAGCAAAGTGTATGTTTTAAAGAATAAAGTTGGATGATGTTGCTGATTATGGGGTATCTATCTGGGTTATAGATGATGCTGTGGGTATAAATTAGCTGTGATTAGGTTAGGTGGTATGGGAGCTATAGCCAATATATGTGATCTAAGGCCAGACAATTATTACTAATGTGGGAGTGACTTGCAGTGAATTTAGTAATTGTATTATAACATTCTTGAAGTGCATTTAAAAGAGATACTTGTAAATTTGTAAAAATATGATAAGCATAAAGTAGAGAATAAAAAGTATGTAGTAGCAAGAGGTTTCCTTGCTATATCTGTAAGGCAATTTTTCCCTTATAAACCTTCTAATTTCTGTTGATTTTTTTTAAATAGATTGTTGTATATGACAATCAAATTTTATCTGATCATCACTTTCAGCTCCTAAATCTTTTATATGGCTAACTATTTTAAATTGTTGTTTTGCTGGATGAGATAACTGCAAATAGGGACTTTTAGTAAGACAGGGGTCTTGGGGTAAACATAATTAGTTTTATTGTTTAAGAATGATTAGAAGTTTAGCAATTTTAACCAGTGATTATATCAGTATAGACCTCATTAAATAGCTAATGGTTTAGATAAGTAATGAGATTACATTTAATTTTCCTATAGTAGGATCAATAATTAGTAGTTTTACAGTACTATGGTAGTTAGAAAATTTAGTTTATTTAGATTTTTTAATCAAGGGGTCCATGAACACAAATGTAGTAGGGTTTTGCTAGATATGTTAGGTTTACTTTGATTATTGTATTTCTCCAGACTAATTGCTTTTAAAGCAAAATTATTTAGAAATTATAGAAATGGAATGGGGAGGTATTGCTATATGTGAAGTACAAAAATGATATTGTTTTAAATAATCGATATGCTCAAAAATCTAAATATATATCTATATTAATGAACTAAACAGTGGCCAGAAGAGATATGATTTAAGCAAGTACTTAAAGGTTAATAAAACTGGTATTGATTTTGTACAGGAATATCATATTTTGAAAAATTTAAAATAAATCAATACGAACAATAGCTGGTTTATACTACAAGCGAAAGAGGAGATGTATATTAATATTATGGAAAAAAGAACTCCTAGAATCTTTGCAACAGCTACATCATTAATAAATTGGATAGAATGACTAAGTCTAAAGTATTTAAATGATATGGAAGAAGACGATTCACTAAAATCCACAGATTAGTCATATGTTTTGCCACTCAAACAACTCTTGATAGAGAATTTATTCCAAATGGTTTAATCTATATACCTGATTCCTTCCAATTTATGGCGTATCATATGGCAGATCATAATTCATTTATTTTTAAATTAAAAGTAAACACCTAAAAATGCCAATATACTACAGAAATGTATATTACTATACTGACTGAGCTGAAGAATGTATCCTTTGGATGAAATAAATACTTCTTTGAGTTAAATGATAGAATAACAAACTGAATCAGAAATAAATAAAGAGTGAGATAAAGAATTAATAGATATCCAGAATAAAATACAGACACATTTCAAAAAAAAGAGTCCAAAAGGGTAACTTCTAAATAAACACTACATAGTTAAATGAATATAAAAACATTAAAACAGCATGATCTATGACAACTATATTCAATAAAAATATATATAACATGGTTTCATGTTACAAAATACTTTATCAAAGGAGAGATTTTTGGATATGATGAAAACATTAAATAATAAATTCAAACAAATACTGGAGCAGAAACAAATAAATAACTTTAGAAAAATGGAAACTCACTTCCTATAATATTAACTCCATGAAAAATACATAAATTAACTAACATAGCTAAATTATTAAATAAATCCAACCAGATTAATGTAATTAAAATTTTAAAAAATAACAAACAGGTAACATATATGTAGAAAAAGTTTTAGTAGCGTTTAAAAATGTTGCTCAAGAATTAATGAAGAAAATGTGTTACAAGCAGAAATAAATCAGACTGAATCATCCGTTGGCAATAACTGTATTTAACGTATCACAAAGTGCTAAAGAACTATTGATAAAACAAACTGATATTCATGAGCTTATGCATCAAATCAGAATGTTAAAAAAACTCCAGTTATAGACAAGCTAAGACCTTAAATGTATAAGTTGTTTCCCTCCAAAGATACACATTTGATAACAGATATATATTCTAATGTTCAAAATAACTGCAATATTCTCAAAGCAAGGAGATACCCATTAACTACACCAATACTAACATGGCACAAAAGTCCTACTGATTGTTTATGTTATCATCCAAACATATTATAAAATGTTGATTATAAGATGTTTGTTTCAATATTTGCAACAAGATTAATAAATAGTATTGATAAACATCAAACAGGATTTGATATTAATAAAAACCACACTGCACATAAAGAAACGGATAATATTAATTGAGTATGCTAATGATACTAATGAAGAACTGGGCATTTTCAGTCCTGACATTAAAAAAAGCTTTTCATACTTCAATTTTAGGAAAATTTATTTCTAACTCTAGAAAAATAATTGAATTTCCTCAATCATTTTTTTTTAATTATTGAAAGTGTTATATCAATATGATAAAACATATTCAAAACATGGCATTTCTTTAAGACACCATACATATTAAGAAAAATACAAGGATGTTCTTTGTCACATATGCCTTTTGCTTTAGCCATAGTGCTGTTACTCAACATTACAACATATAGCCAAAAAAGTAAAATGATAAACAGATAATCAATTTGACTCAAACATTTTGTTCCTTAATAACATCATTTTATTATCACTCATGGATGTGGAGACTTTATTTAGATGCATTCAAGATATTATTACTAAATTTGGGGATCTAAACAGTATAAAGCTTAATAGTAACAATACTAAATCTATGATTCTGAATTCAATAACGGATTATAAAATTAAACAAAGAAGAGTGTAATATAAATGTTGAAAATAAAATAGATTACTTAGGAATACAACTAAATAAAACTAAAAAAATCTATTGATCAAATAACTGTAGTAAATAAAAACAAAACATTTGAACATCTAAAAATAACTATTATTAAATGAAACAAAATGTTATGTGAATTCAAAATTAGAATACTATTGAATAACATTTTTAACCAAAGATTCTATATTTTATTCAAACAACAGTTCTTTTATCTAGCATGCTAAAATTAAAAAAGATGGAAAGAATGTTAACTTTTCTTTGGCATCCTAACTAGCCTAGGATAGCTCATAGAATAATATCCCACAGTGACCCACTCCCAACAACACATTCCCAGACAACACACCTCTACCCTCACACAGAACCAACCAGGAATCCTAGTTGTACTATTCACTCAAAGTAGTATCATGTTACCCACACTCATATCCCTATCACTAGCTCTACTATTGCTAACTTTCCTAACTTCCTTACAAACAGACCTACCGCTGCACAACAACTCCTATCACACTACCCACACTACATATTACTCACTAACAAAAATGACACCATCTCACCACACTAAGAAAAACACTCATAGACCAAGCTCACAAACAATTAATATTAAAAACACACATACTGACACAACTACAAACTCTGCTAACCTCTGGTGACATTCACCCAAATCCAGGTCCCCTCTCAGCCAGACAAACATCTGACCTGCTGATCCTAAATCTCAACATAAGAAGTATTACCAACAAGCTAACAGACCTACATGCATTCATAGCCCACTACAACCCTGATGTACTCACCATTACAGAGACCTGGCTTAAACCCAGTATCCAAGATGAAGACTTTCTCCCCCCAGGGTATAATACACTTAGATCTGATAGAACAAACAGGAAAGAAGGAGGAGGAGGAGTAGCCATTCTCTTTAAAAACACCCTTAACCTCCATCTCCTGCACACCACACCACCCACTTTTCAAAATGTTGAAGTCCTATTTTCTGTCCTATACATAAGAAACACCAAGAAGATCAATATAATATGCTGCTACATACCTCCAGGCAACAACTCACTCATAATAGAAGACATCCTACACTGGACAAAGGACAATCTACCTCAGGAAACAATCCTACTAGCAGACCTTAACACTGACTGGGCAGCCTGTAACTCCAGCAGCCCCTCTACACATATCAATCTATATGGGTTCTCTCAACCAACTGAAGAACCAACTAGAATAGATGAGAAAAGAAAGAAAGAATCCATACTGGACTGGACACTAACCAACTATCTCAAACAAAACTATACAGCAGGCTGTCTCCCATATGACCTAATTGATCATCTCCCCACCTTCCTACTCCACAAATACTCCAATCACCCCAAACCAGTAGTCTACAAATTCATATGAGATGACCGTAAGCTTACCCCACAATACCTAAATACTGTCCTAAGCCACTGCAACTGGGAACCACTACGGACACTTGGGTTAGACCAGGCAGTAGACTACTTCAATACTACCTTCTCTAACATCCTTAACAGTCTAGCTCCCAGCAGAAAGATCAGAGTTAAAGCCAGCTACGCATCCTGGCTAAATAGGGACACCAGAGCCTTACTAAAAGCTAGAGATAAAGCCTGGAAAGTATGGAAAACTGACAAAACCCCTAGCTCCAGGCAATACTATCAACAGCTTAGAAACAAGGCCAAGGCTGAATCCAAAATAAACATACAAAACTATTTTCTTAATGCCCAAAGTAAATATTCAAATAATCCACAAAAATTCTGGCATGCCATTAACTCCCTACTAAAGCCAGGGAAAACCACTACTCCAGCACCCAGCTCTACTAACAATACCCTAGACATAGCTTCTCAATTTAATAACTATTTTACTAAATCCATCTTAGCCCTGTCCAGTCAAATAACCAAAAACAGTCTATCTCAATCACAACCTAACCTATCCCATATCACCCCCTCTTTCAGCCTATCACCAGTGCCCACCTCAGCTATCAAAAAACTCCTCTTAAAACTAAAACCAACCACACTGGCAGCAGATAACATACCTGCTGCATACCTAAAAATGGCTAGTGACTCCCTATCATATCCTGTCTCCATCCTAATCAACCGCTCCATACTAGAATCCTACATATCCAAACTCTGGAAAGTATCTCGCATCATTCCTCTCCATAAAGGAGGTAATTCTTATGAATTCTCCAACTACTGACTTATTGCCATCCTTTGCCCCTTATCCAAACTTCTTGAGAAATGCATCCACTTGCAAGTGGTGACATTTCTTAACACACACAATCTACTATCTACCACACAACACTGTTTATGCCCACATTACAGCACTACCACAGCCCTTCTATCCTTCACTAATCATATAAACCTTCACAGGAATGATAACAAATATGTATCAGCCATTTTCCTAGACCTCTCAAAAGCATTTGATATGGTCTCCCACTCCATTCTACTAGACTCACTAACATCATTATCCTTCACCTCCTCTACTATAGCCTGGTTCAGAAGCTACCTATCTGACAGGCAACAATCAGTCCATTGGAAAGGAACTCTATCTACACAACTTCCAACCACCATAGGAGTCCCACAGGGTTCTATACTGGGCCCGATATTGTTCTCTATTTTTACAAATAACCTCAATAGCTCTACACAACATGCCACACTCATACAATATGCGAATGATTCAACCCTGATCTGTTCCGCCTCATCTCCCACCACCCTACATACACTCACTCAAGATACCTTTAACTCAGTAGAAAAATGGATATCAGGTATCCAACTAATTCTAAATCCCAAAAAGACAAAACTGCTACTATTTACCCCTAATAGTTAAAAATAACACTCTCCTTTACCATAACATCTAAGGATGGCATCACCATCTCCCCTTCTAACCACATCAAACTTCTGGGCATTGAAATAGAGAATAATCTCCACTTTGATGTTCACATCTCACATACTATAAAACTAGTACACAAAAAACTAGGCTCCCTATACAGGCATAAGTCATTTCTCTCACAAAAAGCAAGAGTAACTCTTACACAAAGCCACCTCCTCTCAACTCTATTATACGCAGCACCAATCTTTACCCAAATCAGACAATGTGACCTAGACAAACTAGAATCATGTTACAATAAAATAGCCATGTTTGCTACTAATTCAACCTATAAAACCCATCACTGTGCTGCACAAAAAGAACTAAAATAGCTTGAGCCACCACAGCTACTTAACTATCACCAGTTGGGCACAGCCTACAATGTTCTCAAATATCCTGAAAAAATCCCCTCATTATCCAACCTACTTACTGTCTATACTGCAAACCAGTACCTAAGATCCAGTGAAAAAATCTCTCCTCTCCATCACCAAGGCTAACAATAATGCAGGGAAAGCACTCTACTCCCACACCGTTGCCAGAAATTGGAACTCTCTTCCCCTATCCGTGTCCACTGCTCCCTCCACATCCATATCCAAAAACTCCCTCAAATCACACCTTCTTAGTACCTGGTTATGCCCTTGTATCCCATAACCCTACCCATACTACTATTAACTACCCAAACTCCTCTCTGATCACATGCTGTATATCTGATCCCCTGTAGGCTTGGTCATCTGAAAGGGTACTTTTAACTGTAGAATCTTACTTGATATATTTTCTTCTCTTATCAATGTATAACTGACATTGTCTTTTTACCTATGTTCTATATCTTCTTCTACCTGGAGTGTTTTATTAATTTCTTGTTATATTACTATGCTCAGCATACACGATGTAACCTGTTTTGTGTATTATGCTGGATGTACTGTATTTGTATAACTTGATGCTGGAGCTTTTCTCCCGGGCCTCTGCTGAAAATGGACCTGGTCCAGTCGGAATTTATCGGTTAACAAATGCAAAATAAATAAATAGATAAATAAATAAGCATGAAATAATGGAGATTTAGAAGTTCTTGATATAGAACCATTTGCAATTGCTTCTACTATATACTAGCTAAACAATGGATATAATGCAATTTGAAAACAAATATATTGGAGTCTCTCTAACAAAAATAGCACCAAAATATCTAAATTAAATGACAACCTGATAGCTAATGAATTCTGGTCAGTGATCTAAAAATAAGTAGAATACAATGTACGCAATTATTTAAATCTAAATATATAAGTAGTACACTTAAACATTTAAAATGGTATGCATAAGCACATTAATATGTTTTTTTTTTATTTTACAATAGAGTTCCTTTGTATACATATAGGCTTATTGGAAACAACCAATGAAGATAAAATATTAAACTGGAAAGGGAAACATTTTTAGCCTGGTGCAATTTCATTGGAGTGACTAACATTAAAACTATTGAAAAAATAATGGAAGGATTCAACATATTTTTCATTGATTGACTTAACCTACAAGCAGTCAGAGAACATAGTATACATAAAATACAAGGTTTTTGTAATTCTACATTTAAAGTATATCCATACCTTTTGGGGAGATTCAGCTGTATTTTTTAAGTCACATCTCAAAAATGGACAGTAGGCTTATATTTTAGCATCCATTATTCTAAGTATGCCCATTATTGTGTGCTATAGAGAATGCTCAGCTGATGATTGACAAGGGACAAATGTGCTGAATTTTTGGATATGAGGTGGCCCAAGATTGGGTTGTATGTCTCCAGCTTGCAGAATTATACACAAACACAAAGAAGCTTCTAGTGCCGAGAAACCAAGAATCAAAATGAAATGAAATGAACCAATGCCACAAGCCACACTACTTGACTCTCAAGAATTCCACAACATAGTGAAATAAATAAAGAACTTAATTAGGGTTGAGGTGATGAGGAAGATAAGCTGTGAAACAACTAAAGCTTCATGCACTAATGAGACGGCTAGGGTCCATAGTATCAGGAAGATGTGGCAGCAGTCAGATGGAGACAACCTTTTTACATCAACTTGTATATGAGCACTGGTATCGAAAATAATAAAGCCCATGTTTCTTTTTAGATTCTTCTGAGAAGAAATTGTAATGTTCATTTCTTAGACATGCCTGTTTGTGTGACAGAAACAGGCAAAGATATATAGAATGGCCTAATTAAAACTCTTCAAAGACTAAACTGTCAAATAAGTCATATAATGCATATATGTTGGAGTCATGGTTATTAAATGCAATTCTATACTGTAACAAGGAATACAATCTTGATTCATTCAGCATGGGTTGCTTTTGTCATACAGTGGACTTCTGCATCAAATTAGGAATGAAAGAAATGACATCATTTGCAGAAGACAACATCTGGCATTCATTGCCATTTTTCATGCAGCACACAGCAGCAAAAGAAGATTAAAGAGTTTGCATTACTTGTTGAAATGCCCTCACTCATTGGCTGAGTCTATCTAAAGTCATAATGGGAATTCAAGACATGTAATCTACGTTTTCAAACTTCCAGTCATGAATTTTCATTACAAAAAGCACACCTCACAAGAGATAGCGTGAAAAGTCACAAGATAAAACTAGTGCTCCTTTTTCTGGAGTATGTCATGGATCTTCCATTAAGTTCAATATACAGTTGCATGCCAGAGACAGTCATTGTTTAAATCTATACAGTGACGTTGTAAAACTCCTGCAGATGTTGGCAAGCAGGTTACTGAAGCCAGCTGCTGCTAAAGGTATTTTAGAGAATATCTATGTCAGCAGTAATTCTATTGTTGAGAATGACAATAACATCATGCAGCAGATTTATGTTGGGCCTGATGCTGCCAAATGTTGTTGTTTTTATTTCGGCTTTTCCCGGTTAGGGGTCGCCACAGCGGAACTCTGGTCCGCTAATGATTGGCAGTCGATTTTTATGGTGCCGAGGTGCCAGCCCAATGCCCAACCCTCAATGAAGGCACGCCCATTCACGCATGTCTTTCGAATGCCACTCGACCACTGGGGGGGGGGGGGCATGCAGACTCCACACAGAAGGTGCTTCAGTTGAGAATCGAACAGGAGAACCTCTTGCTGTGAGGTGACAATGCCACCGCTGCACCACCACTATTTGAATAAAAATGGCGATGAGTTTTGCTGGTGCTATAATTGCACATACCTTCTAAAAATTGTGAGTTTTTTTGTTGTAGGACTTCTGAAAATGAAAAATAATTTATGTATCAGTGATTTTACTGCAAAAACCTTGGCAGTATATTGGACTCTCCCTTAAAATTACGTCTGACTCCCACAGTAGAGGTGAGCATTCTAATGTGTGTTGGGTTTTGCAAGACAGGGGTGGAACAGAGCCAAGTTATAGATTAATTTGTCATGTATCAAATCAGTGATTTTAAGTGTCTGCAGTGGCATATCCACAGCTGTGAGACAGATGCAGTATCTTCAAACATTGGTCAACAGTCCAACAAACTCTGAAAGTAAAAGAAATGCGTAGGTTTAAGTGATCGTACTAACACCCCTTTGTTTGACACACGAGCAGTGAACCAGAATGAATATTCCATGTTTGAAAAGTTAAAACATAGCTGGAGCAGTCATTAAATATTAAAACACTAAATTCATTACTAGCAATCAGAACAAATGAAGACAGTGACTGCTCCTCTGTGGAGAAGCCAAAAATCATTCTTCAGGCTGCAAAAAAATGTAAACTGCAGTTTGTAATAAAGGATGTACCCACCAAACAGAGCTGCCAGATCCAGTGGAAATCCTCCTGACTAAAGATGTATAAGAAGCAGTTCTGTGAGAGTGAGAGTTGCAGATCTATAACTTTATTAGCTTTAGCATTTAATGTTTTATTGTTATGCCAGATTACCTTTTACTAGTCAGTCATAGTCAAAGCTTAATAAAACGCTAATATTCTTATATTTTGCATCATTTTGTCACTTCCCTTTTTTTTTTTTTTCAATAATAATTCTTTATTGTTTTTCTTTTTCATTACACATCATATCACAAGAGTAAACACAGGTGATATACAACTGGTAGAACAACAATACACTTAAAACATATTTACACTTTTTACATGAATGCTTTCATAGTTTAATAGTCTGGAAAGAGATAATATTTGTTTTCTCCAGGGTTAGTACCATCAAGTTAGTATACTACTATATAATGTTATGCTTTTTATTGTGTGTGTTGTAAATGTATTCCAAATTCAATGGTTTATGCAAGTATAATATTGAAAATTTGTTCCCAAAGTTTAAAAATTTTGGGATTTTTGTTTTGTTTGTTTATTATGTATTTGTGGGCTAATATATGTTTTATCGCTTAGTTCCTTAAGTTTTTCCATGAGATTTTAGATGGGGTCAGCCAGTTGATAGCTATGTAGAGTTTCATTAATAGGAAAATATTAATGAGGATGGTTGTTTGGTTTTTAGATAGGTTATTTGGGGGGAGATGTAATATCGTAAATTCCCAAGTGAGCGTTGATGATTGATATCCCATCTTTGTAGCTGTACTTTCAGGGAGTTCCAAAGTTTGAATACACATTTACAGCTCCAGAACATATGCAAAAGGTCAGCAGTTTCATCTTTATAATGTGGGCAATTTTGGGAGTTTCTAGAGTTAAATTTATGCAAGCTAAGGCGTGTGTAATAAGCATTATTATATATCTGAGTTGGGTAAATGCTAACTTTTGAAGGGAAATGGATTTTACTGTTAATTGCTTGTATTATTTTATTGTTCTCTACCAATGGTAATTTTTCTTTCCAATAATTAGATAAGAGTATGTGTTCTTGAAATTTCAGGTCTTTGATCAATTTGCATGAGCATGTTATAAATTTGCTGTTTTGTAGAAGGGCTTGCCAAAGTGAGTTACATTTCATTAAGTCATCTTTATTGATGTTAATATCTTGAAAGTAACTTATACACATTTCTTTAATCTGTCTCAAGATCAACAGATATGACTTGGGAAGACCCAATTGATTTCTTATTTCATGAGCGGGACATTTTAAATATGGGTATAGATCTTGTAGTGTTATATTAATTATAAGTGGGAATTTTTTCAGGTCTAGTAGTTGGTTATTAATTTTCAGGTTTGGGTTTTTGTGTATAGGTTGTAGGATCATCATGGTTTGAAGGAGATTTACTGACTTAAAAAGATTTTGTGTTAATGTTACAGAATTTCTAAGGGGTTCCATTAGATTATATGCTTTAATGCTTTTACTGCTTAAAAAAGGTAGTGATTTGGGATTTATATTCAGGCTTTCAATATGTTTAAAACATATTCTTACCCAATGTGGGGGTCAACTATTTCCTAGTGTATTGTAGTTTGCAGTTCTTAAAGTTCTATTGGCATTTATGATTAAGTAGTAGTTTTCAAAATTTGGTAGATCTAATCCACCTTTGTTTTTCGGGGTCATCAGTTTATCATATGAGATTCTACTTTTTTTTTTTGGTTCCCATATAAATTTAGCGAATTCAATGTGAATTTGCTTAAAAAATGTCTTGGGTATTAATAGCTGAGAAGACATAAAGATGTATAATAATCTGGGCAAGATATTCATTTTGATAATCGAGACTTTGGCTAATGGTGGTAGTTTCAGATGTTTCCATCTCTTAGGTCAAATAGAATGTGGTCCTACTTTTGTTTAATATTATTAAGATAAAAATTTTTGTTATCTGTAGAGAATGTAATTCCTAAATATTTAATCTTTTCTTCAGATTTTATTTGACCTATCAATGGTAGAAGTGAGAAAGGTTTCGGAGTTTTTAAAGGGAAGATGTTAGTTTTTTTAAGGTTTATTTTATAGTTTGAAATTGATGTGAAGTCTTCAATAGCAGATAGTATTTTCTTGGTGTCTGTGGTTGGTGTTGTACAATATATGTTAAGGTCATCAGCAAAGGCTGACAAGGAAATTTTTGTGTTATATATTACTGGGGCATTGTGATATACATTTTGTTTGATGTTTAAAAATAGGGGTTCAAGATACAGGTTAAACAATAAGGGAGATAAAGGGCATCCTTGACGAGTGCCATTTCTGATTTGGATTCTATTAGACCACATTTTATTTATATATAATATTGTATAAGGATTATTGTATAGTGCTTGTAGGGTTAGAATAAATTTTTGGGGTATATTAAAGTAGGGTAAGATTTGGAATAAAAATTTTATGTTAACTCTATCAAAGGCCTTACAAGCATCTATAATGAGTGCATATATGTTTAGGTTATTATGGTTAGCATATGAAATTAACATGTGAAGTGTTAGTGTATTGTCACTGGTTTGCCTAGATGTTAAAAAAAACAGATTGTTCACTCAAAATAATTATGTCCATTATTTTTTTCAGTCTATTAGTCAGAATAAATGTTAAAATTTTGGTATCAATATTGAGTAATGATATGGGTCTGTAACTGTCCGAATTCTGAGGATCTGCTTTTTCTTTGGGTATGAAAATTGTTTTGGATGTGTTAAAGTGTATATCATTAATTTTATTGTTTATTATATAGTTTAATATGTGAGATAAAATTTGTGCAGTGATACGGTAAAATGTTTTGTAAAATTCCGCTGTGAGGCCATCTGGGCCAGGAAATTTCAATTTTTTGATTGTTGTTATTATTTCTTCAATGGTTATTGGTTCTATTAATTCTTTTTGTTGATTCACATCAATTTTCAGAAAATTATGTTTTTGTAGGAAGTCTCTACTATTTTCATTTATGAGTAGGTGTTTTTGTTCTCCATAGATTTGTGAATATAAAACTTCGAAGGTGTTAATAATATCTTCGGTTTTCGTATAAATCTTGTTCTTATAGATTATTTCAGAAATTTGAGAGGGTGTTTTAGACTGATTAATAATCCTTGCTAGTGCTCGTGACGGAGTTTGTATATGGTTAGCATATTTTGCAAGTATTTTTGTTTCATGAAATGATAGATTATTGTTGTGAACCAAGAAAAGGTCTTTCTGACATTTCAATAGTTCAGTTTCAGTTTGCGTGTTGTAATTTTTAATTAAATCCTGTTCTAATGATTTAATTTTAGCCTCTAGTTGCTGTTCCTCTCTGAGTTGAGTTCTATTATAATAAGAAGCTTTTTGGATAAAGATACCTCTTATCTGAGCTTTAGTTGCCACCCATTCAATATCAGGAGGGTGTTTTTGTTTTGCTAAATTGACTAGAGACATTTTAAGAATGTCCTGAACTTCCTGAACTATTTCCTTTTTATTTAAAAGATTGGGGTTTAGGGATGAATTGTATCCCCGATATAGTGTGTTATTTTTGGTGGTTTTAGTAATGTTTAGGGTAATTTTGGAGTGGTCAGATAAGTAACGAGCATGAACGGATACTGTGGGTCAAGGTTAATTAGTGCTTCTGAAATTAGGAAAAAGTCAATTCTCGACCACATTTTATGACAGTTGGAGTAAAACGTAAAATGATTTGAGATATTTGGGTTATTACCATATTTGAAGGGATCATATAGATTAAAGTCATATTTAAGTTTGCTTAATGTTAAAACTGCTTGTTTGTTGCATGATCTCTGTGGGCTTGATTTATCTTTTTTTGGGTTTTGATATGCATTCCAGTCACCTCCTATGATCATGTAGTGATTATTGTATTGATTTAAGATAGGATACAATGAAGCGAAGAAGGAGTGCTGGTTATTACAGGGTGCATATATATTGAGAAGTAAAATGGGCTTATCATAAGTGGGAGTTGAAAAGATTACATAACACCATCTACCTTTTTATCTATTTTGGTTTCTATAATTTTATCTTGGTATTGGTTCTTAATGATTATAGCTACTCCTGCACTGTTGGTTTTGCCTTCAGATTGCCTTAGCCTGCAAAACTAGGTGAAGAAACAGTTTCCTTTTTTTAATGTTCTGGAGCCCTTTAATTTTTATTTATTTATTTATTTTTATTTTACATTTGTTGACCGGGCTAGTCCAACTGGATTTATGTCCATTTTCAGTGGAGGCCCAGGGAGAAAAGCTCCAGAGGTACAAAAAATTTTACAAATACAAATTTTACAAATACAAATAATACATAGTACAAGTATGTTATGCAATGGGAAGAATGAAATGCAATCATATATATTAAAGGTCTTAATGAACTAAATAAACTAACTTTGAAAAAAAAGGCCTGAGGAGAAAAGCTCCAGGGCTAAAACAATTTACAATTACAAATATTGCATAGAACTAATGTGTTATATAAACACTTATATTATAGTTCGTGTCTACCTGGAAAAGGGTAAATTAGAAAGAGATTAAGTTAGAGGTTAACTCTTAGCAATACAAAGGAAGGTCAAAAATGTTAAAATGAATAATGTAATATTTACAGAGAAAAGGGAAATTTTGTTAGTTGGAGAGTTGAGGTAGATGCAAGGGTAAAAGTGGTTAAGGAAGGTTAATGATAGAGTAAGGTACTAACAGGTTAGTCTGGGTTGGTACAAGAGCAAAGCCAGAATTTATTAAAGTGTCTTAATAGTTGTTTCTTAAACAGTGGAAGAGTGGACAAAGAAGAGATATCAGATGGAAGATTGTTCCATATTTTACCTACTGAGTTAGAGAAAAGGCAGTTGCCTGCAGAATTATTAGTTTTGGTAATATTAACAAGTAGTTTATCAGAGGAACGTAGTTGTTTCAGGTTTATGTAGGGAGTCAAGAGGGTATAAAGAGCTGGTGTTTTAGAAGGTTGGTATAGGATTTTGTGTGCTATTAAAAGTTGTTGAAAAATGAGCTTGTTAGGGAGTTCCAGCCAGTGTAGTTGTTTAAGGTTTAGACAGTGGTGGGTTCTGAATTGGGATAAGGTGGCAAATCTGGCAATATTATGATAAGATGTAGTAAGTTTCTTAAGGTTACTTTTAGATAGATTAGTATAAATGGGGGAGGCATACAGAAGGGTCAAGATTAGGTGTGTTTGGGCTAAGGTTGTCCTAGCTTCAGGTGTGAGGAAGGGCTTTATTCTGTACAGGGATCCTATTTTCTTATTAACTGCTTTTATAGTACTGTTGATTTGAGTATCATAGTTAAGATTGTTATCAATAATAACACCGAGAAGTTTAGTTGTGGAATCAGGAGAGATAATTGTGTTGTCAGTTGCTGTAATACAGAAGTTTAATAAAGTTGATTTACGTGTAGGTGAAAAGAGTAATAATTTAGTTTTCTTAGGGTTAAGGAGTAGGCAGCGATTGGAGAACCACTGTTCAACAGTTGAGAAGGCTATTTGAGTTTGAGTCTAGAGTTCAGTTTGAGAAGAAGCAGTGCAAATAATGGTGGAGTCATCTGCGTATTGTATGCAGGTGGTGTTGGGTATAGATGATTGGAGGTCGTTGATAAAGATGGAAAATAGGAGTGGGCCTAGGATAGACCCTTGTGGTACTCCTAAAGAAATAGGGAGGAGAGCAGATAGTGAGTTTTTCCAGAGAACGGCTTGCTGCCGGTTGTCTAGATAGGAAGAAAACCAGGTTATGGAAGAGGGATCCAGGGCCAGAGATTTTAGTGTGTGCAGAAGAAGTGAATGATTCACCATATCAAAGGCTTTTGATAGGTCTAAGAAAAGAGAAGATGTAAGTTTGTTGTTGTTGCGGTTGAAGTTTATGGTATTGGTAAAGGAGAGTAAAGCTGTGGTGGTACTGTGGGCAGGTCTAAAACCATGTTGAGTGTCAGCTAGAAGGTTGTTATGAAGGAGATGGCTGAGTAGTTGTTTATGTATACATTTCTCCATGATTTTGGCTAAGGGGGATAGAAGTGCTATGGGACGATAGTTGGAGAAGTCATAAGATTTGCCTCCTTTATGTAGGGTATTATATGAGATATCTTCCAGACTGTTGGAAAAATACCTTCTTTTATTGATCTGTTTATCAAGATAGAGACAGGGTAAGCAATGGATTTTGCTGCTAGTTGCAAGAATTCAGCAGGAAGCTTGTCTGCAGAGGGGGTAGTAGGTTTTAGTTTTTGGAGAAGAGATTGTATAAAGAAGGTAGATACAGGTTGTAGGTTAAAGGAAGGGATAGTGTTTATTAAGGTATATGGAGGTAGTTGAGAAGTATCTGGAGATAGTTGGTTGGCTAGAGTTTGTATAGAATTGGTGAAGAAGGAATTAAAGTTATTGGCTGTTAGTGTGGGGTTATCTGGGTGAATCCTGTGGGTTGGGGGTAATTATTTTGCCTGGGGTCAGTAGATTATTAATACATGACCAGAATGTTTTTGGTTCATTTTTTGTAGTATCTTGAAGTTGAACGTAGTATTTCTTTTTGTCGGATAGGATTGCTTTTTTAGTACTGTTTCTTAGTTCTCTAAAGTTTTGGTGGTCAGATGGACTTTTGGAGGTACGCCATTTATGCCAAGATTTGTTTCTTAGGGCTATTTTATGCTTAGTATTTGTGGTTAGCCACGGAGCAGTTTTAGTTTTGGTTCTAATGGTGCGACTTTGGGCATGCTGGTTAAGTATAGCTAGGAATGTAGAATTGAAGTGGTCTACTGCTTTGTTGATTGGAAGATATTTTAGTGGGGCCCAATGACATTGTGAAAGTTCCTCTTGAAAGTGATCAGGGTTAAATTGCTTTTTTGAGTGTAGAGTTTGGAAAGTGGTGGGTAGGGTTAGGTTGGTTTTGCATCTAATGATATAGGTTAGTGCGTGGTCACTAAGGTCATCAGGAAGAATATGTGATTGGTAGGTTTGCAAGGGGGTATTTGTAAGTATCCAGTCTAGGGTGGTATACTTATTGTTTGCTTTATTAATTCTAGTGGGACCATCGATAAGTTGTTTGAAGCCATAGAGGTTAATGTGGGAAGTAGAGTTGTCAATGTTACAGGAATTCCAATCTATGTTGAAGTCCCCTAGGACTATTGTTTCTTGTGGGAGTTTGATAGAAAGTTGGTAAAGTATATCTTCAAGGGTATTTATGTTATTTCCAGGGGGGAGATAAGTACAAATGATGTTTATTGCTTTAGCGTTATTGATTTGTATTTTGGAGCTAATAATTTCTGCATTTGTGTTTTGGGTAAGAGTTAGGTCTAGAGGATTAAGTTTAAGTTTTGCTTTGTACATAATGGCTACCCCACCTCCTTTCTTGGTAGTACGATCAAGTCTAATCATGTTATAACCGGGTGGGGTAATTTCGATGTCTTTAATGGAAGGTTTTAACCAAGTTTCTGATAGGCATAAAATGTCAAACTGTTGAGTTTCAAGGAGGGCATGGAGTTGACTAATTTTGTTGCAGATACTACGTATATTAAGATGGGCTATGGAAAGGGAATTTGTAGGGTTAGAGCAAAAGAGAGATAATGGTTTAGTTTGTTTTTGTTTGATGTTGGTTGTAGTGAGATGTGGGCCAGGATTGGGGTGAATATCACCATCTTGTAGTAAGTGGAAAAGAGTAAGAAATATGTGTTGTTTAAGATTATAGTGAGAAAGATATGTTTTTTTGGTTAGACTCTTTAGAAATTTGCAATGTACTAGCCTGTGGTATTTGGCTAGAAGGTATATGGACTGAGACGGTGAGAGTATATTGGATGCAGATAAAGGTATTTCATATGTAGAGGTGCTTTTAGAGGGCAGTGAAGGAGAGATATTCTTGGAGAATTCATAAGAAGTTATGATATAAGTAGATATAAGAGATGATAATAATAGTATGGACATAAGTAATCTCATTAAAGGATGGATGTATAATATGGGCATTGTGAACTAGGTGGTTGTTTGTAGTGATGTAGGATATAGTGTGATGAGGTAATGTTAGATGATAGTAATTAGATAGGGTGTGGCTGGAGGTAGGGATGTAATGAGATAGGTATAGTGTTTAAGAAAGGGGAGGGTGTGTAGGTATGAGTGTGGTAACTGTGATGTATTTAGGGAGTAGTGTGGAGCTGTGATTGGAGAGGAGGTAAATAGGGGTGTGGCAATATTTCAGATAAATGTAGGACCCCTGGGGGTGGGCGGGAATTGGGGGTAGGGAGGGGAGTGAGACTGAGGGCTAACGGAGCGGGAAGAGCCAGAGGAGAAGAGGACCAGGAGAAAAAACTATCAGTAAGTACACAGAATGAAGATAAGTAAGGCAAAGGGATATAAGTAATTTCGTTGTCAAGAGGTAGGAGCGAGTAGAAGCTCAGAGCTACAGAGAAGGGTAGAAAGAGGTAGTGGAGCAGAAAGGGGCGAACAGTAAGATAGGGTGAGAAAAAGAGAGGTTGCTAGGTATGAACAGTTTACAAAAAGAAAAGAAAAGAGAGTCCCTAGTAGATGTGGGCCACTTAATAGCCACAGCAGGTACTTCTATCAATGCTGTATGCAGGGCCTGAGGGTTCAAGCATGAGGCAAGCTGCTATGGATAGTACAGGGAATGTGTGGTAAGTAGATAGAGAGGAGGGGAGGGGAGGTAAGTCTTGTAAATGTGTGTAAATATATTGGGTTGTGTTTATTTCTTATCAAAAATATGTTATGAAAGCATTCTTTTATTTCCGTCCCTTCCCTGTGCCTACCCACTAATCTCCTGGACCGGAAATTTAACAGGACCTGGCAAGATTTGGTTTTTGTATTTTTTTGTATTATTAGTATATATATATATACCTTGTGTGTTAGTGTTTAAGAGGTAAAAGAATCTTAATGGCCTTGTATGACCTAAAACTATTTGTACAAAGCCTATCCCACTCATTCCCTAAGAAACACTGCTTTTGTAACCCAAGTCTCTTCTTATGAGATTTATTATGGGGTGTCCAAGTTTGAAAAATCTATTTTAACCAGACCTGGTCTTGACTAAAAGCAGGGAACATCAATTTAAGAAACTTATCCCTAACCGTATTTGAAAGTTTATCAACTATAAATTGTTGTCACAAGCTTAGTTTATTAACCATATTCATAGATTATATTCATTCCTCGTTTAGTCTTAGTTTGTATGTGATTCTTCCTCTCCTTGGCAGGAGACTGATGTCTCTGATTGTTTCTTTCCTTGCTTTGAGTGAATATTCAATTTTGAAGTTCAAATGATCCAAGAATCATTGATCCCACCAGTTTTGTTACCCTTGCCCTGCATTGTTTAAGTCTTGAATGGCCTTCTGTTAAAAAGGTCTTAACGCGACTTCTGTCTACCACCGAGTCGACATTCGTCAGATATTATACTTTACACATTCTTACTCTGATGGGTCCTGAAGAAAACCATATAACTATATATCAATTTCAGACTTATGTACATACATGAATATAGTCACAAGTAATTAGGTAGACATTTAGAAGTCAATTAGAGTAGGTTTGAACAACCAGTGATTAATAATCAGTGGTAATCAAATGTATAAGCCCTTCTATAAGGCTTTGTTGGCTCTTTAGTATAAGATTTAAGAAGGGTGGGGTGTATAGATGTTTTCTCAAGCTACAGACCCATGAAACTTTAAGGCTACGTACAAGCAGATTAGAGGCTTGGGATCGTAGTCTATCTAAGTTTATCATTCTTGGTATTATTATAGCATTGTGCAAGATAGGGTAGAAACAAGAAAGAAAATAAATGTTCTACTACCCTAATGAGTCACCTATTATATATAACAGGAGAAAACCTAGTTCTATTCCAGACTCTGTAATAGTCTTAATACATTAACAAATATATTTTCTTTATCACCAAAGTTATGCAAACTCATTCTATGTTGGTTTCAGATCCAAAATGTATTGAGAACCAAATGCACTTAAGTGAACTGAAACTATGTACAGTGTGTCATAATAACATTTACTCAATGGAATAACTTGTGAGATGTACAGCAGAGAACATTGATTATTTGTATGATTATTGATTATTAGTATGTGTAGACTTCATTTGCAGTTCTATGTAGCTGAAGTTGCCTGGGTCTACAATATGATATAACAGGTAGTGTGTTTTAAAGCTGAACTTTCAGATGTTATTTATAAGCTTCTGCTGGTATCAGCTTATTACAGTATTATGTTTTTATTCCGTATTAAATTACCTAATTCGCTACCTTCGGAATATTGTCGTCTGACCAGAAAAATTCAAGTCCTGACATACTAGAGACATAATAGTGCTTTTATGTATATTAGAGATCTCAGCACTAGTGTGTGTGTGTGTGTGTGTGTGTTAATTCTAGGATAGGGGTTATCCAGTTTTGCAGTTTAGAACAAATTTGTTTTCATATAAGGGACCATATTTACTATAGGCTCTCTTATTAAGTCTGAGCAAAAATTTAAAAAGGGCACAACTAACTGTGTTAGGTTTAACATAAGTGAAATTAAACCCTGTGTTTATAAAATCAAGAGTGTAGTCACTTAGGTATATGTGATTTGTTGTATTAAAACCTAGAACGTTCATGTCTGTTAGCAGTGCAATATGTTTTTGCAACTCCATTATGCTGTGTGAAGTTAGAAACTTTATTTATTTATTTTTTTAAATTACGTTCCTTTGACCTTCTCTCCGAGCTGCTAGACAGCTAAGCCGATTACTTAGCTTCTCGAAGGGAGATTCTGCATTCAGATGGACTTCTGGAAGTGCCACCTCTTGAAAATGACCTCTAGAGCAGCAAAGCAACATTCAGTTCCTCCCGTGGTAAAGCCAGCGTGACGCAGATGTTGTGTACTTATGTTGGGGCTCTTGTGGCTTGCAGAACGAGAAATGAGGTTGCGCCACTCTAAAAATGTGGCCCAGGGCAAGGCAGGAGCAAACTATGGAAAAAGTAAGTCCTCGGCTGTTGTTATTTCGCCCCTGGTCTCAGGGGCTCAATAAGCCACATCGGAGAGTGAAACTAGTTGTCTAAGGTGGGAATTCTTTTAAAAACAGTCATGAAGGTAGATTTTGCTTCTCTATTGTTGGCGACTGAGTATTTGACCCCATCCACAGAAAATAATAATGTATTTGGATGTTTCATTTGGAATTTTAATTTTTTGTCAATCAAAAATTTGCAATAAGGAGATAAGTGCTGTCTGGCTTGTCTGATTTGTAGAGGCAGATCCTGGGCTAGAGAGATTCTGTTGTTGTTCCACATTAAGGATCCCCCATTTTTCTTTGCAGATAATAATATTTTATTAACATCTTGAAAGTTAAGTAGTTTGGCATAGACAGGTCTTGGCATATTTGAAGTTTGAGATTCTCTCAGGGCTCTGTGTGCTCTCTCTATTGTTATTTGATGGGCTGTTTTTTGGTCTTTGAGTAGTGTTGCAAATATATGAATGATAGAAGAAATCAGTTCATTGTGCTGTATATTTTCTGGCATGCCTCTGATGATTATATTATTCCTTCTGGATCTTGCCTCAAGATCAATAATTTTTGCTTGCATGGTTTGTATGTCTGCTTCATGTGAGTCAGATTTTTTGGATAGAAGGGCTATTTTTTCCTCATTCTCCGTGATTTTGGCTTCAGATTTGTCCATTCTTTCCAAGATTTGATTGAAGGAAGTTCCAAATGATTGCAGTTGAGTAGACAGCTCTTTTATTGCCTCTTGGATAGGTAGCAAGGCTGCTTTTATATCATCCAGGTTTGCTAGTTGATCTGATTTATTGCCTCTTGGATAGGTAGCAAGGCTACTTTTATATCATCCAGGTTTGCTAGTTGATCTGCTTTATTTTTATTCCCTGTTTTTGCAGTGTCTTGTTGCTTTGTTATTTTCTGCCTTTTAGAGTTCAAATCTTTCTCAGGTGATAATAATTCTGAGAGTTTAGTTTTTGTTGTTGTAGTGTCCATATTTTTATCTTCTTTTGACATTTTGTAAAAGTAAGGCGTCTTGTTTTATAGATAAAGATGAGTGTGTAAAGTGCCCTGAGCACATGGCTTCTTTTCCTTGTCTCTTTCCTCAGATCCAGTTAATCTGTTGTAATCTTGATATATTTGTTAATTTTTCAGGTTTATTTTCCCTTTTTTGGGTTTCTGGATATTGATTAGAGTTGTTAGCTCAGAGTATTGCTTTAAGTAGGTCCTGGTATTACCCCTGGGTTAAGTTTATTCCATAAGTATTGAAGAACTGAAGATTAGCAGTGTTTACAGAACAGCGGCCATCTTTGAATCCGTCACTTCCCTTTTTAAACTCTTTAAACTTGTGTTAATGAGTGATGGTATCTCAAAATCATATTCAGAATTGGAGTAGTCATGCTCTTAGGTGTGAAAACTGAATTTCATGCTGATTAGCTGTCTAGATATATGTACTTTTCTGGATTCTTTGTCCAGATTTTTGAAATCTTCAGGTTGAGAGATATAAGTACAGGTTTCCTTATTGTTCTGCTTTACAGTAGAGGAGAAACAAAGCGCAAAGGCATTAACTGTCTGCTGCTTGGTGGAACTCACAAAGATAAGAAATACTTTATGCACGTTTTTAGTTTTATGGCACGTGCGGAACAGGAAGTTGAGTTTCATATGGTATAGAAAAGCAATAATCCACGACTATGTATAAGTATATCACGAGTTACCTATAGTTGGTGCAGTTTGATCATGAGAGCAAAGCCCAAGTGATTAAACAAAGCCAAGCATGGGTAAATCCTGACATGCCTACAATCAGGAATGGACTATTGCTTTTATACAATAACATTAAACTTACTTACCTTCTTAAATAATGCAATTGTATAAGGGCACTTAAATGTTCTTATAGGTTCATAGGTAGGTACTAGGCTATTGGCCCTAGGGCCTATATAAGCCTAGCCAAAAAGGTACCCTGGCTTTCGCCACCCAAGAAAATTATTTTCATGTGCCCCTGTCGAGCAGAGCTACAGAATTGATCCCCGGGGTGAATTTCCTACTTCCCATCCAATCATCAAGATTTTTCTTGAAGAGTGCTAATGAGGAGCTTTGTTTGATATAAATAGGTAGCTTTTTCCAGAGTATGGGAAGTCTCTGGGACAGGAATCTATCCCTCCAGCATGTTCTGTTTATTGTGGTGACAAGGTTTAGGTCCCTAGAGCATGTAGCTCAGAGGGATTGGGATTTCTTTAAGTGGAGCATATCCAACAGCTCTGGGTTTGACATAGCTTTGTATGTTAGGCAGAGATCGCCTCTGAGTAGGCAATATGCGATGGAGGAAAGCTGGAGTTTTTTGAGACGGTCTGCGTAGGGCATCTGTTTGAGGCTGGTGATCCTCTTTGTGAGGTATTTCTGCAGCCTTTCCAGTTGTTGTAGATGTCTTGTGAGGTATATACCAAAAGGGGCATTGTACTTTATAATGGGTCTAATGAGTGATGAGTAGAGGGGAACAATTACCTCTTTTTTTGGATGAAAAACCTTTTGTGATGAGGTGTACCACATAGAAGAATTTCCTGACTACTGTGGCGATGTGATTATCAAGGGAGAGACTACTGTCCACCTGTGTCCCAAGGTCTCTTATCCCACTTTTGGGGTTAAGTAGACTACAACCTATGTGGTAGTAAATGGGTACAGAGTTTTTACAAAAAGGGATGACAATGCACTCTTTGGCATTGAGCTTTAGGCCATGGCTTTGACACCAGGCATCTGTCTCAGTGAGGCCCTTTTGTAGGATGTCCACATCGTTAGGAGTTTTGATTATGGCTCCTAGTTTGCAGTCATCTGCAAACTTCATTAGCCAAAGACCTTTGGTGTTAGCCTGTACTTCAGAGAAGTAGATACCAAACAGGAGAGGACCCAGGACTGAACCCTGTGGTACTCCACTTGTCACTGGTCTGAAGTTGGATTTGGAGTCTGCTACTTTCACAGTGTGGGGTCTGTCAATGAGCCAGTTGGCAACCCATCTTGTGACACAGAGATTTATAGCTAGTTTAGTGAGTTTATCTATAATTCCAGAGTGGAGGATGGTGTCAAAAGCCTTGGTGAGATCTAGATAGGCTGTGTGAACCACCTTACCCTCATCTACGGCTTTGGTGACTGCTTCAAAATAGTCTATCAGGTTTAGGAGACATGATCTGCCTTTTACAAACCCGAACTGGGTGGGGTCCAGAGTCTGGAGATTACCAATGTCTTTGTTTATAAGTTCCATGATGGTACATTCTATGGCCTTGCAAACCAGGCTCGTCGGGATAATGGGGTGGTAGTTCCTGGGGTCCATGGTGGATCCCCCTTTGTGGAATGGGATAGCCATCTCTGTGCACCATTCGGTGGGCACAAAGCCTGAGGTGAGGCTATGTTTGAACATGGTACTTAGGTGGGGTGCCAGTTTGTTCTGTAGTTCATGTAGAATGCAGCCTGGGATGTTGTCAAATCCCATGGATTCTGTGTTCTTGGCTTTGGATAGTGTGGATTTTACCTGTGCTGTCGTGATTACAGGAACTTTTCATTCTTCTGGTATAGAGATGGATCCTTTAGGGGGTGAGAGGGGGGGTAAAGTTAGCACTGAACCTATCTGCCAGGATGTTGGCAGTATCATTTGATTCTGTATATTTAGTGCCATTGTGCTGTAACTCAGAGCAGATCTGAATGTTGCCATTGAGATTCTTGACATAGCTATAGAATGCTTTGTGGTTGTCTTTAGAAACAGTGGCAATTTTGTTTTCGTAACTAGCTTTGGAGGATTTTATGAGGGATCTCATCTTCTTACTGAGGCTGACCAGGGAGTTCCTCCAGTCATGGGATTTTACTCTTTTTTGCAGCAGTTCCTTTCTTCTGTTGTAGAGTTTGTTTATGGCAGGGGACCACCAGATTGGCTTCCTTTTTTGGAGGATAGCATCTTGGTTCTGTTAGGGATAGCATGATCCATGCACTTGTGTAACTGCTTATAAAGTGCATTTGTGTAGGATTCAGCAGTTGTACCTCTATTGTCCATCTGGATGGGTGTTGTGAAGTTTGCCACTTCTGTGTTAAAAGCGTGAAGTTGACTTTGGAGAAATTTTTTATGGTGGTGGGATGTGGATGTCTAGGGTGATTAGCTTGTGGTCAGATCTGACCAACAAGGACTTGACCTCTGGTTTGGAACACCGGTCGCCTATTTTGGTAATGACCAGGTCTAGGATATTGCTGCCTTTGGTGGGGGTGTGGATAAGTTGATCCAAGGCATTGGTATTTATGAATTCCAGATAACATTGAGCAAAATATATGGCACATGAGTAGTTTTCGCAGTTAATGGTGGGGTAGTTGAAATCGCCCATTATTAGGGTGTTGGGTTGTACCCTAATATTTTCCCGTGTGTCTAGAAATGAGGAGTGGGAATCCTGGGACATGGTGGGGGATCTGTAGCAAGCTACAATTTGGACTGCCGTCTTGCCCAGAGTTAGTTGCACTTGGATAATCTAGGATGCATTATGCTGAGCAACTAGCCTGGAGGTGTGGATATCCTTAATGAATATGGACATGCCTCTGCCTTTAGTGTTTCAGTTCAGGTTAGGTGGCCGAAAGGTGTGGTATGAATTATAGCCTGGTAATGCAGGGGTGCTCTCTGGAGCCTTGAACTAGGTCTCTGTTGCTGCACAGATGTCCATGTTGTCCATTTTAGGGAGTGCCTCGAATGAGTGCATTTTCAGGTTTAGACTTCTAGCATTGAGTAGCATTACCCTCAGATTTTGCATGCTTGTACCTGTTATGGTGGTGGTGAGTTTGTCATTTGAACCTTGCCTAAAAAAGGCACTATAGGTGTGGCAAGAGCCTTAACCAGTATCCGGAATCCCAAGGGTGACATGTTCAGCCCATCTCTGGCAAAGCATCGTGGTCAGTCAATCATGTCATCCCACGTTTTCTTCACTATACTGATGTACTGTAAAACTGAATGCTATTCACATTCCCATACTTGCCCGGTACATCATTGCAGGAGAAGCAATGGAGAAAATGGAATCTCTGTTTTATTTTAGTTTTTTTTTAACTGTTGAAAAATAGACATTTACAGGGACAGCACAAAAATATGAGGAAAATCAGGTATGTTTCTATTTTAGTTTTCAGAACATGCCTGAGTTTCCTCTTATTTTCATGTGTCCTCCAGTATATGCCAATAAAACTCATATTGCTTCAGTGGTTGGAGTTCTTTTTATTGGCATATACTCAGTTTACAATGGGCATGCTGATTGGGCTGATTGGGTTGTCCACTCAGTGTGCATGTTTTTGAATAGTAATGAGCCTTTATTGTATAATTTGTAATAAATTCTAGCCATCGTCACCCAGAATCAATCCATTATATCTTAAAATGTTAGAGAGTTAAGTAATGAGTAAAAGAGCGTAACAACGAACAAGAACACTATGAGAGACTACTTCGTAAAATGAACAGACGTTTAATGACTCCAAATTAATGTTAGCGCTTTCGGCTAGATCAAATATTTAGCCTTCCTCAGACAAACAGCAGAACAGGAAATGACATTTCTTAAAATATATGTATAGAACCAATTGAAATAAAGTGCATTTAGTAATTAGTTGTAACTAAGGTTACCTTAAAGTAGTATAATCCATTGCAAACATAAGCCTTGAATAAAGGTAAAGATAGAGTGCCTCTATAGGCATTGCAACGGAACAGCAAGTGATACTTTGTTGCAAGTAACTCCATTCATCAAAATATTTACACAGATGTTAAACTCTATAATTACTGGATTATTTAATCATACAACTTGCTTGCAAGTTGTATGATTAAATAATCCAATTAAATAATCCAGTAATTATAGAGTTTAACATCTGTGTAAATATTTTGATGAATGGAGTTACTTGCAACAAAGTATCACTTGCTGTTCCGTTGCAATGCCTATAGAGGCACTCTATCTTTACCTTTATTCAAGGCTTATGTTTGCAATGGATTATACTACTTTAAGGTAACCTTAGTTACAACTAATTACTAAATGCACTTTATTTCAATTGGTTCTATACATATATTTTAAGAAATGTCATTTCCTGTTCTGCTGTTTGTCTGAGGAAGGCTAAATATTTGATCTAGCCGAAAGCGCTAACATTAATTTGGAGTCATTAAACGTCTGTTCATTTTACGAAGTAGTCTCTCATAGTGTTCTTGTTCGTTGTTACGCTCTTTTGGTTCAACAGTTTTTAAGTAATGAGTAAAGCAGAATTTAGTTTTGGTTTGCTGATGCAATTATTTATTTATTTATTTATTTCTCTTTGTTTGCCAGGACATTTCTACTGGGGTCTATCACATTTTCATCAAAATTCTGTTGAGAAAAGATCCACATAGTAAGCAAGTACACTTAAAGAAAAAAAAATTACATTTTGTAAACATACTGACTTTACATGAAAACACAAATATAGGAATACATCTAGAATACACTATATAACTTACAGTAGCCTATCAATTTAAGGAAGTGGATTTTTTCATTAGGCAGCTGGTTATAGAGAAGTTACACAAATAAGCATGTTACATAATTCACCCACTGTCTATCAGCTGGAAGTAGAAGTAGGGTAGCAAAGGCAGCATGGGATTTAACAGGAGGTAGTACATCAGAGGAGAAGTAGTTATTTGAAACATTAGGTAGAATGAGCTAGAGAGCTTGTATAGACCTGCATTAAAGAAAGAGAGGCAGTGGAAATTATCTGGGAAATGGAAGCTTTGTAGGAGAGAAAGTTTGTAGAGGGTGGAGTGACAGTCTGTAGAAGAACAGTGTAAATGACAGCTGTAGAATATATAGCGAGATTTCTTAGTGACAGATATAAAGTTACAGGAGTAAGATATAGAGAGGTATAGAGAGAGGTATATAAAGGTTAAGTAAATGGAGAGTAACTTTGCAGGTGGAGTTTAGGTTGAGTAATAATAATAAATATCAAATAAATGGTTAAATACGGTGCCTAATGGTGCTGCAAGTTCCTGCCTGAGTTCATGTAGGATGCAGCCTAGGATATTATCGGGTCCCATGGAGGCTGGGTTTTTTACCTTTGAGAGGACAGTGATGGCTTGCTCCATAGAGATATGTCTCTGGGACACAAATCTGTCCCACCAATTCCTATTGATGTGACAGACCAGGTTGAGGTCACGCTTGAGGGTCACTCGAGTGGAGCTTGACTTGCGGATGTGCAGCAGTCCCATCAAGGCAGGGTCTGAGATTGCTTTGTATGCTAGACAGAGGTCACC
Organism: Protopterus annectens; assembly: GCF_019279795.1. Lineage (NCBI taxonomy): Eukaryota > Metazoa > Chordata > Ceratodontiformes > Protopteridae > Protopterus > Protopterus annectens. The sequence goes on along the minus strand of NC_056729.1, from coordinate 493,649,148 downwards.
GCTGAGGAGTTGGTATGAGACTGAGTACAGGGATAGGGCTTTTAACCTATCTATGTAGGGTAGATGTCTGAGGCCCTGGATTCTCCTGATGAGGAACCTTTGTGGTGTCTCCAGCTGCTGCATGTGCTTTGTGAGGTACATGCTGAAAGGGGCATTGTACTCAATAATGGGTCTTATAAGAGAAGAATACAGGGATGTTATGTCCTCCTTGTCCCTGGATGAGATACCCTTCTTAATTATGTGTGCCATGTAGAAACTTTTCCATACAATGGAGGCAATATGGTGGTCAAAAGTCAGTTTGCAATCAACCTGGGTGCCCAAGTCCCTCACGACTGACTGAATGCTTAGGACTTTGTTATTAATGTGATAATTCATGGGGACGTTACTCTCCCCAAAAGGGATGATGATGCATTTTTTGGCATTCAGTTTGAGGCCATATTTCTGGCACCAGTCATTTGTTTGGGCGAGACCCTCTTGGAGGATGTCCACATCACTAGGAAAATTAATGACAGCACCTAGCTTGCAGTCATCTGTAAACTTAGTCAGCTATAGCCCACTGGTTTTGGCCTGCACTTCTGAAAAGCATATCCTAAACAACATAGGCCCCAAGACCAATCCCTGGGGTACACTGTTCATTATGGGTCTACTGTTTAAGGTGGCTCCCCTGTTTTGACTAGGTGGGTTCTATCAGTGAGCCAGTTTGCTATCTGGTAACATATGGATTGATGCCTAGTTGAGAGAGTTTATCTATTATACCCAAGTGGGGAATAGTATTGAAGGGTTTGGCCAGGTCAAGGTAGGTGGTGTGCACCATCTTTCCCTTGTCCATGGCTTTGGTGACTATCTCAAAGAAGTCAACGAAATTTAACAGGCATGACATCCCTTTGATGAAACTAAACTGTGTGGGATTGAGTGTTTGGAGGTTGCCAATGTCCTTGTTAATGAGGTCCATAATAATCTGTTCCATGGCCTTGAAGTTCAGGGTAATTAGGGTGATGGGTCTATAATTTCAAGCATCAGTGGACACTCCAACTTTGTGCAAAGGGATGACAGTGGCTGTCCTCCATTTGGTTGGGATAAAGCCAGTACTCAGGCTTTGGTTGCATAGGGTGCCTAATGGTGCTGCAAGTTCCTGCCTGAGTTCATGTAGGATGCAGCCTAGGATATTATTGGGTCCAATGGAGGCTATGTTTTTTACCTTTGAGAGGACAGTGATGGCTTGCTCCCTAGAGGTAAGGGGAGGGTGACAGATGCTGGGGATGTCCAGATTTACTGATTGGGGGGGCACAGAAGTGAAGTTTTCATTTAACCTGTCTGCCAGCAGGTTGGCTTTATCTCCGGCATTTGTGTATGTGGTGTCCTTGACTACCAGTTCTGAGCAGATCCGTGTGCTTCCTTTGAGATTGTGGACATATGTGAAGAAGGCCTTTTGACTGTCTTTAGTAGATGTGGCCAGTTTGGACTCTAAATTAGCTTTGGAGGATTTCACTAGTGCTCTTATTTGCTTGTTCAGGCTAAGAAGAGATAGCTTCCAATTAGGCACTTGCTCCTTCTTGGTCCTGGACAACAATATTTTTTTTCCTTTTATTATAGAGTTTATTTATTGTAGGTGTCCACGAAACAGGTTTACTCTTCCTTGAGGAGGAGGATTTTGTCCTGTCGGGTATTCCTGATTTTATGTGGCTATATAAATGCTCTTATAGTACTTTGGTGTAGGTTTGGACATTTGTAACACTTCCTATGGAGGGGGAGGGGGCTGTAAAGCTGTTTATACCTTCCCTCAGGAGGTTGTAATCAGCTTTGGAGAATTGTTTTGTTAGACTCTAGCTGTGGGGGGGGGGGGACGGGGTGTTGGGGAGATAGAAACTTCAAAAGTGACCACTTTGTGGTTGTATCTTACCAGGGTGGATGACACTGTAGGGATGCTGCAGTGGTTACTCATATTGGATATTACCAAGTCCAAGATATTATCACCTCTTGTGGGGGTGTCAAACAACTGGTACAAGGCATTTGCATTGACAAATCAAGGAATCTCTGGGTATTCGTGTTTTGGCACGAGTAGTTCTTCCAATCTATGGTTGGGTAGTTAAGTCACCCAGGATCAGGGTAAAGGGTTGAAGCTTAATAGATTCAAAGAGGTCCAAATAGGTAGAGTGGGCATCTTGAGTCAAAGTTGGTTGCCTGTAGCTGGTTATGATTTGAATAGGGGTCTTGTCAATGGTTAACTGCACCTGGAGTATTTACTGTACGTCATACTGTTTGACCAGCCTGGAGGTGTGATGTCTTTAATATATATTGAAACTCCACCCCCTTTTGCTTTGTTGCCCATGGTTTGGAGTCTGAATGTTTGATAGGATGAGTAACCTGGTATGGCGGGGGTGATCTCCACGGCTTTGAACCAGGTTTCTGTGACTGCACAAATGTCAGAATCTTCCAGGGTTAAGAATGCTTGCAGTGAGTGCAGTTTCATGTTTATATGCCTGGCATTTAGCAGCATGACCTTTAATTTGCATTTTGATGAAATTTTTGTTTTACAAGATTAAAGTGGAGAAAGGTAATCATAAATCTGTATGATGTTTATGACCTTTGTAATAACTCAACCCCTCTAAAACAAAGATTTACTCTTTATACTCAGAACTTTACAGCTACCAGCAGGACATGGTATAATTTTCATACAGAGGACAATATAGGTAGTGCTAAATCTATAAATCAGTGAAGCTTATATCATACTTATGTAAGACCACCAGAATAATGCATGATTTAAGTAACTTGGAATATGTGCAAAGTAAAGCAATGGTCATAGAATGTAGGACGACAGTTTTTGGGGAGTTGGTTCAGGGTTTTAAGGTTGTGAGCTGTAGTTCCTGTGGTATAAGGTTTGACTCCCTTAGCCCTCATTTGCCGACTGTCTGACCTTAAGCAACTCACTTAACCATACATAGCTCCTGGGTCACCCTGAAAAGGGACTTTATGTCCAGTTGGCCTACTTGGTTAACACACGGGTATTATTTTTATTTATTATTAGTAGTAGTAGTAGTATTACTAACATTATGCCATAATTTAATTACCTAGTCACTGTTACGAATAAGCACACAAAAGCATTTGTCATGTAAGACTGCATGAAATAAGATAGCTCACTTGCTGCTGAATGGTTATTAATGTGGAAAGATATCTGTGTGAGGATCAATTATGTGTTTCAAATTTGTATGTTAGTGGGCACATTTCTAGGGATACCTTAATCAGTGTATGCTCAGAATTCAAAATACATTATGAAATTAATTGTGAAACACTTTGAAAAAGGCATAACATAAATAAGAGGAGAAATAAATAATCTGGTTGCAGGGCCAGGCACAATGACATTTTTTATGTGTATTGTGATTTATAGCTGACTAATTAGCTGAGATTATCAAGGCAAGAAGAATGATATTGTGACTGACCATACCACTCAACCTCTTACAGCAAGAAATCTGGACAAAGAACCAAAAATAGGACAATTTTTAAATATTGCTTTTACAAATTTAGAAAGTTGATAGAATAACAGGTTTTTGCATTAGCATGAATTTTCTGAAGGGTATGAAGTCTGAATTTCAAATGTATGTCATTATTTTCTAACTTAAGTCGTTAATGGCTTTCCACTAATTTGCCAGAAAACCACAATTTTATGAAAAATAGACCAAAAATATGAGGCAAAAATCTGGACATTCTGCAAAAATCTGTACAGTTGAGAGGTATGTGACTGACTGAGGAAGTAAGTTGGGGAAGGAATGCCTTAAACAGGATCTAAAACTCTATTTAGTGTTTTTAAAAAATATATGTTATCACATGTACTGGGTGTCAGTTCACCAACCACTGTTTATAGAATGTATAACAATGAAGGAAAACAAATCTGTATGAAACCCAATGACTATATCACTGACACTCTTTCTGAGGATTCTCAGACTTAGCATTTCTCACTAATGCACTTCTAAGTGAATAGAAGTGTGTGATCTAAACGGGAGAGACTAAGGCATTACAAGCTAATCATTTATGTCCTCACATTCCATTATGGGTAAAAAATATATCATCTCAGCATGTCTGTCCCCATAACAGCAATCAAAGTTAGAAAAAAATAGAAATTAGTAATAAGTGGTTATTGTGGTACTAGCAGGTTTAGACTATATAGAACATTATGACAAGATACAAAACATATGTTGTTTTAAGTTTCTGCCAATAGTGGTCCTTTAAATATGGTATATGTCTTTGCAACCTTGAAGATCATGAATTACAACTGCTCTTAGAGACAGTCTTCTATAATGTCTGATAATATGGGAACAATATGGGATCCATTCTATAATAGACAAAAAACATCTCTTTTGAAGAGATTACTTCATAATGAGATGAATTGTATTTGGTGGAACTAATGGAGTATGTGGTCCCCTTTGGATCAAGGAACAGTACAACACACTTCATAATTTGCTGAGAATTGAAAAAATACATTTTAGATAAAGACAAAGCTGAGGAATGTTATCACGGGGCAGTGATGCAGTAGTTAATGTTGTCACCTCACAGCAAGAGGTTTTCTGGTTTGATTCTCAGCTGTCTTCTGTGCAGTCTGCATGTCCTCCCTGTGTTTGCGTGGGTTTCCTCTGGGTACTCCAGTTTCCTCCCACATTCCAAAGAAATACATCTGGAGCATATCTCCCCAGGCCTCTGCTGAAAATAGGCTCTGGGGGAAATTCAGTAAAGCCTACACAGAGTGATTTCCTGTGTAGGTATAGTGGCATGGTCCCAACTTGGAAACTGGCAGCTGTGCGATCCAGTAAATAGAGCAGAGGAGCATGCACAAGCATGTGGACATGGAAGTGTCCATGGAATGCAAATCACCTCATAAGGAGGTGAATTTCATGCAAATGACATCAAATGAGGGTGATGGAGTGATCCAGCAAGCAGACAGGTAGTTGTGCAGACCATGTGTAGGTGTCCAAAGTGTACAAGGAGAATAACCATGTACAAGGAATCAAAAATTGAATAGGGGCTGTAAAAACCCTTTTAGAAGATCAGGGATTGCATATTAGGGACAGATATGTTCAAATATTATGCCCTGTATGTGTAAACAATAATGCAAAATAATAAAAAAATAATTTTTAATAGCCATATCACATTTGTGTGTGTGCTGAGCAGAGGCGCACAAATGCCGTTATGCAAAAAAAAAAAAAAAAAAAAAAAAAAATGAAAAATTGTAAAATCCAAAAACAAGACATATGTGAGAATAATGCATTACAGGGCCCTGCAAGCAGTATGTACAATGATAGATTTCAGATGTTGCTAAGGAGGCAGGTCCTGGAATAGTGAAGTATCCAGGTTGTATGCACGGATCAGTAAGCAAATGATCTGGGGATACTGAATAGCAAAAATGGGCTACTGGTGTAGCCCCTGAACCATGATGGTGTCTACAGAAGAGGTAGCTGACATCAAAAGTGGGTGTGTCACATTATGTTTAAGCGGATTGGAGCTGAGCTGCACCCGTTTGCACACCACACAGCTCAGATAAGCCGTCGGTGTGTCTTGTTCTGCTAAGCTTTGTTTAGCTGTGGGGTGCATATTTTAGCTGGTTTAAGCTATGCTGAGCATGCCCATGCATGGGGGTGTGTCTAGACTGCTGAGTAGTGTTTACATCAATGCAGCGGGTTTGCATGCTGCGCCTCAGTGCTTAGCAAGGAAGGTACTTAAAAAAAAAGATAGCTTGGGAAAACCATATATAAAGTACTATTAAGCCCTGTTCCACAGACACTGGGTCATTCAAATCCCTCAGTGATATACCTGACAGGTGGAATGCATCATAGTTAGCCAATCACATAGGCTGCATTTGTAGCACACCACTATAAAGTATGCATACATCATACAATCTGATTTTTCCCACATAATCTGCACCATTGGAGTACACACTAGGAATTGTAACTGAAAGAATGCTACGGGCTGCTGCTGTGCTACATCTGTATGTGCTAGAGGCTGAGAGCAGTGCTGATAGTGCTGCTGACAATAGGCCTAGACTGAGAAGGAGAAGAGTGTTCAGGCTCAGGGTAACATTCCAGGGGCTACATGAGCTGGAGATTGTAGAGTGCTACAGGGTGTATAGGGACATACAAAATCTCACTGAGCTTTGCTGTCCTCAACTCAGACCCAGAGCCAACAGAGGGGCACCCATCCAAGTGGAAACAAAGGTATGTGTAGCCCTTAGAATATTAGCTAGAGGTACTTTTCAAAAAACAACTGGGGACATAATGGGGATCTCACAGGCTTCAGCATCCAGGGTACTCCACCAGTTCCTGGCTGTCATGCAAACACATGCCAGTGAGCACATCTATTTAGGAGAGGGCCAGCAGTATACATCTCTTGCACTATGTAGCACACTACCTTGAGGTAGTGGGTACCATAGACTGCACTCATGTACACATTAAAGCACCACCTGGTGAGGAGAGTAGAGTCTACGTCAACCGCAAGGGGTATCACTCCATCAACTGCCAGGTCATGTGCAATGTCCAGAGCATTATCATGAGTGTGTGGGCTGGTAGCCCTGGCAGTTATCATGACTCCCATATCTGGCATGCATTACAGCTGTCCCAGATGTTTGCCAGAGGGGACATCCCATACAGCCATCTACTGGGGATGCTGGCTACATGCTGGAACCATGGATGGTGACACCCATCAGAAATGCACACACACCTACCAAAGAATGCCATAATGAAGCACACGCACAAACTAGGAACATCATAGAGAGTATGTTTGGACTGCTCAAGTCACGGTTCCACTGCCTTGATATATCAGGTTGAGTTCTGCAGTATTCTCCAGCCACATGTGCACAGATGTTCACAGTATGTGCCATGCTACACAATATGATCCTGCAGAAACAACTGTGGCAAGACCATCACAGGGAAGGGACACATAGTCCCCCACCAGAGCCTAGGTCCCCACAGCCACAGGCACAGGGGGACTCAGAGGATGAACCCCCTGAATCTGTCCCTGTAGACAGATGTAGGCATGCCCAGTATTCCCTGGCCTTGGCAAAGAGGCAATGCATAGCACATGCACTGACAACCTAGGGTCCTAGGGATTGCCACCTTACTCCAGCTCGTATACATAGTAAAAAAGATGCCAGCCACACCACACAACCTCTACCTTACCATGTATTGGGTATGTACTGTGTGCATCAGACAGAGTCAGCCCTGAAACACAGGTCTCCCAACTGCTGCATCCACAAGGTAAGTCACTCTCCTTTACTACAAATGTATGGGGTACTACACTATGATAGCATATGTATGGCCCTGCTGCATGTATGTAAGGGAATAGAGTTGGTTGCTGGGCTACTTGCAGAAAACTAACATTTATTTGGGACAACAGATACTCTGTCCAATACTGGGTACCCCATAATATGCATGAGGTCACAGGGCTGGAAAACCTTCACCAGTATGCAAGAGGGGTGCTAAATAGTAGGGTCATAGGACAGACGCAACACTGTCAATGCCGGAGTCCACTACCCCTAAGACACCAGTGTTCCCATACAACTGTAGTAACAGTATATGTTTGCAAGGATATATCTTCAGACCACACAATCCCAGGGTGGTCACAAAGAACCTTTCCAAATGTCCTACTTTACACTAAACACAGAGGTCACAGTAGGGCTCTCACAGTGTATGGCTACCTGTCTGCTGTTGACAGTGTGTGGAATTAAACCTCACCTTCTGGTAGCTCACTGGGCTAAGTACATTAGCATGGTTAATGGTGTTGATGGTTTAAAGCTGGCTGCACTTAAAACCTTTGCATGTGAGGTACTCCTATGGTACAAGTCCTACAGACTGTCAATATGCCTCAATCTGTTCATGCCAAAAAGATGGACAAAAGCAGAGCCAGTGTGGCAGATGGCCAAACAAACAGACATTATATATATGCTCTGAGTAACCTAGTAAGTGGCTAGTATAACAGTAGGTTGCAACAGATCAGACTGGCAGCAGGATGTAAAGGCCATCACTTAACTGTGCCAGTACTTACAACAATTCAGTGGACTGCATTTAGTAGTGCATTACTGGATAAACACAATTGTATGAGGAACAGAGCAGACATATGGGGCAGAATACTGGACATTCTGCAAAAACATGTACAGTGAGATGTGTGAAGACTGTCACCCTGTGTGTGGTGTTACATCATGTACCCCAGTCACATCATACCTATCAACCACTTAGAGCAGGAAATCGGGGCAAAGGCATGAACAGTGGTGGGGCAAAGGCCTAAATACAAGGGGAACAATTAACTACTGGCCAGACAAATGTATAAAGTGCAGAGAATAACAGGCTGTGCATTGGAATGGGTTTACTGATGTGTATGGAGTCAGTGACTCAAATGTCTGTCAGCATGTCCTAATGTCAACCTATAACAATTTGTCCAACAGACTCTGGGAAGCACCAAGTAAAAAAGACTGAAGCCGTTTATTATATGAAGTGCTTTTCGTTGCTGTACTACAGCATCTTCATCAGATAGTTACACACAAATTACCCTTCGGGTTTACGTAGTAGATCAAATCACATGATTAAGTGTCAGCTGTTTTTTAAAAAGACATCACTGTTCATTCAAAATACAAAAACAGTAATAAAATCAAACAGTGTGAGATTTCTCTTACACTTACACTTGAATTCAACCAAAAGTACATAAGTGCACCCACACATGTACCCTACAACATTCCCACATCATATCAATTATTGAAAATAAAAAAAGTTTTTTGTGAAACTATTAATCAAATTAACCTCTCATTGTAGACTTCAATATGTATGTCACCTTAATGTAACTTATCTTTTTAAACTTCTAAGTTTCAGTAAACAAGCTATGTTACAAGTGTTGTTAAGTTTAAAAAGATAAGTTACATTGTCATTGACTTGGTGAACGGTGGTACCTTCAGTGCAACATTAATATTATATACTTTTGGTATAATATTATATACATCCACTCTTTACTACGGAGTGTGACTGTGTTTCAAATAAGTAATTCGTAATTATAGCTGTCATTTATACACTTATATACACTAGGACAGCATGATGTGTTAGGTATTCATATATATTTAACATTGGTACATTGATCCAGTATTAAATATTTTAACAACATGTAGGGAAGTTGTACATGTATTGCATCAATGCAGGACTTGGACAGACCATATTGCCATCAAGTCTCCACAGTGTAGTCACTCAGACCCCTGCAACAGAAGCATACAAAATTCTGAGAGACACCTATCATTCTGTGACACCTCTACCAATTTAATTTCATGGAACAAAGGAACCAACACAGAAATGTGTACCCATGACACATACCAGCAGACAGCACCTGTCATGGCATACACAACTGCACTAAACAATGTCATGTAATGTACTATAGTCACCCGGTGCATCAGACACATATTTGCATGAACCTGCATCAATGTTATGGATGGCAGGGATGTGGCACAGGTATCATCACATGCACAGGGTGTGTTGTGGGGGTGCCAGAGGCCTAGGCTGTGCCAAACAGTTCACATTCTGTGTGGGGGTCAGGAAGGTGTGGTGCTCAGCTGGGCCATGGAGAGGTGCTGTGTGTGTGTCTGTTAGTGACCTGCATGTGACACTGATGTATGAGTGTGTGCATGTGTACACAGTCAAGCTATGTGCTTGCCCTACACATTGATATGTTGCACAGCAGTGGACCATACATGGAAGACTGGACAGTTCACCATCTCTGGCCATGAACACAGGAACTGGCTCTGCCAGGAGTGGCACTGGCACCACCATGCCCAGGGTCAAATGTGGTACTAGTCACCAATGGTGACTGGTGTCTGCTGGGCCTGTGTACTCAGGACCACATGTTCATGGCCTGCTATCTATACATATATATATATATATATATATATATATATATATATATATATATATATATATATACACACAGAGCTACATAAAGGTGTAGAGTGACTTAGACCCTCCGCATATATCTATATAACACACAAAGCTGCAGTTACATCCTATATATATATATATATATATATATATATATATATATATATATGGCTCCTATTAGGCTGTCACAGACGCAGGTTGTCAAATGCGTCTTTGTCGAACTGAAAAGTGCGAAAAGGCAAAGTGGCTTTTCAGCTAATTCTTTCCCTGGCAAAAATTAGTTTGGCCGCTTTCGCTACTTTGCCTTTTCAGCACTATAGTGCAATCTTGGAGTTGGTATATTTAAGTAGGGCAGGTGTGGGGGGCCCAAGGCGAAGCCCCCACATTATGTAATGTTTTATAGTTTTTTTTTTCTTGAAATAGAGTTTTTTTCCCTTGGAAAAAAAATCGCTGTTCTGAGGTTTCGATGTAAACTTTCACTTACATGGCATCGCTTATGTGTTGTTCGCTCTTCTGAGCATGCGATATCATAACATAGACCCTATATATATATATATATATATATATATATATATATATATATATATTCATAGGTTTATAGGTGTGTACTAGGCTAATGGCCCTGGAGCCTTTACAAGCCTAGCCCATAGGATTACTCTGTCACTGTGAATGTGTGCGTATATAAATATATCCCCTGTAGCATTGTGCCTCTCTTGCCCATCTGGGTGCAATGGAGAAACAATTTAAGGCTCTGTGCCTACCTGTCGACCTCCCCACTGGCCTCCTTTACTGGGGTTGCTGATGTAATTCACCTTAACAGCACTGGCTGACACTCTCAAAACAGGTAGGCTGTATGGTGCATGCGATAAGTACATAGTGTTATGTGCCTGGTTACTCATCCTATCATCCATTCAGACACCAAACTGTGGCCAGTAAAGCCAAAGGAGGTGGAGTTTCAATATATATCAAGGACATACACACCTCCAGGCTGGTCAGACAGTATGATACACAGGAGATGCTCAAGGTGCAGTTAACCATTGACAAGATCCCTTTTGAAATCATAGCTAGCTACAGGCCTCCAAATCTGACTCAAGATGCCCATTCCACCTATATGGACCTGTTCGACTCTATAAAAATGCAACGTTTCACCTTTATCCTGGGTGACTTTTACTACCGAAACATAGATTGGAAGAACTACTCATGCCAGAACCGAAATGCCCATAAATTCATAGATTTTGTCAATGCAAACACCTTTGAACAGCTAGATGGTACCCCCACAAGAGGTGAAAATATCTTGGACATGGTATTAAATGACATGAGTAACCACTGCAGCATCCCTAGAGTATCATCTTTCCTAGTAATATCCAACTATAAAGCGGTCACTTTTGAACTCACCATCTCCCACAATACCCATCTAGCTAGGGTCAGACATAACAATGTCTCCAAAATTGATTACAGGCTTCTGAGGGATGGTATAAACAGCTTCACTGCCCCCTACCCCTCTGTAGGAACAGTTATATAGATGCATGGGATCAGGAATACCCGATAGGACTACATCATCCTCTACAAGGATAAGTAAATCTGTCTGGTGGACATCTGCCATAAATTAACTGTATAACAACACATAAACATCACTGTCCAAGACCAGGAAGGAGCAGGTGCCCAATTTGACAGCAATGTCTCCTTAGCCTGAACAAGCACATAAGAGCACTACTGACATGCTCCAAAGCAAACATCGAGTCCAAATTGACAACATCTACTACAGACAATCATAAGTCCTTCTGCACATATGTCCACAGCCTCAAAGGAAGCACTCAGATCTGTTCAGAAGTGGTGGTCAAGGACACCACATATACAACTGCCATAGGTATAGCACACTTGCAGGCTGACAAATTAGTTGAAAACATCACCCATCTGTCCCCCTATCAGTAGATCAGGACATCCCCAGTACCTGCCCCCTTCCCCTAATATCTAGGGAACAGGTCATCACTGCTCTCTCAAAGGCAAAACATACCGCCTCCATGGGACCTGATAACATCCCAGGCTGCATCCTATATGAATTCAGGCAGAAACTTACAGCACCATCAGGCACCCTACTCAACCAAACACTGAGTACTGGCTTTGTCCCAGCTGAGTGGAGGACAACCATTGTCATCCCTTTGCATAAAGGTGGAGCCTCCACTGATCTGGAAAATTATAGATCCATCAGCCTAAGTACCTGATCTGCAAGGCCATGGAATGGATTATCATGGACCTTATTAACAAGGACATTGGTAACCCTTACACACTCGATCCCACACAGTTTGGCTTTATCAAGGGGCAAAAGACAAACCCACCTCCGTAGGTATCACAAGGGATAAGAAACTAAGAGTAATGCTACTCAACGCCAGAAGTCTAAACCTCAAGATGCACTTTTCAAACTCTCCTTAGCATGGAGAACATCGATATCTGTGCAGTAACAGAAACCTAGTTCAAGGCTCCCGAGAGCACCCCAGCACTACCAGGTTATACCTCATACCATGCTTTTCGGCCCCAAAACTTGGACCGAACCACAAAAGGAGGGGGAGTATCAATATTCTTCAAAGATACCCACACCTCCAGGTTGGTTGCACAGCACGAAGCATCAGAGACTATCCATGTGCAACTAACAGTGGGTAAAACTGCCTTCCAGTTTATAGCCTGCTACAGACCACCCTCCCAAACCCAGGAACCCCACTCGGCCTTCCTGAGAACACTGGAAAATATGAAGGTCTCTCCAAACACCATTATATTGGGCGACTTCAACTACCCAAACATAGACTGGGAGCATTACTCTAGCTCCAACACCCTAGCCCAAAGGTTCCTAGAATTTATAAACTCAAATGCTATGGAACAACTTGTTACGACTCCCACAAGAGGCGAAAACATACTGGACCTGATCATCACCAACATGGGGACTCTATGCTCCAGACCAGAAGTGTATCCCTCACTGGTAAGATCAGACCATAAACTAATCTCACTGGATATTCACATCCCGATCCCACCCCCTGCCCAAAAAAACACAGTGAAAAACGTCTCTAAAGCAAATTTCACACTCCTCAAAACCGAGGTGGAATCCTTTAAAGCCCCCAAGCCTGTGGAAAATATGGCCCAGACCGCAGAATCCTTTATAAATGCATTCTATGAACACCTTCAGGAATGCATGGATCATGCAGTCCCAAATAAAACCAAGACCCAATCCTCCAAAGGCAGACGTCCTGTCTGGTGGGCTCCAGCCATAAACAAACTATACAATAGAAGGAGGAAGCTACTACATGATAGAGCAAAATCCCAAAAAGGGAAGGCATCTCTGATCAGTATTAGCAAAAAACTATGGGCACTCATAAAATCGTCTAAGGCCAGCTTCGAGAGAAAAATTGCACAGGACACTAAGGATAATCACAAGGCTTTCTTTAGTTATGTTAGGAACCTGGGTGGAATTCCCAGATATGCTCAGAATTAGTCCAAAATGACAAAAATACATCAAACCCACAGACATTGCCAACATCCTAGCTGACAGGTTCAGCGCAAACTTCTCCCCCCTCCCCACCAAAAGGGCAAATATCTATCCCAGCAGAGTGCTGCCCCCCTGACATCTCAGATGCTCAGGTAAGAGCCGCCCTCTCCAAAGCAAAAAACACAGCATCAATGGGACTAGACGGTGTCCCGGGCTGCATCCTACATGAACTCCAAGAAGAGCTAAACCCAAACATAAAACTACTGTTCAATCTCAGCCTTACTACAGGATATGTACCCAAAGAGTGTCGTACAGCAACAGTGGTCCCTCTCCACAAAGGTGGTGCCTCAATGGATCCTGTATCCTGGAATTGTAGCGACTGAAGATAGCAATGAGCAGGTGACTGTTGGTCCATCCCATGCTCCCAGCACGACCGTTGTTTCTGACAGTTTGTCTGACATCTTGCCTAACAATATTCCTGCCTCTGGTAGTTTAGCAGATGAAGTTGCTACTTCTGCTTCTACTATTCCATGCAATCAAGAAGGCTTAAGAGGGACAGTGAATACAGGGGCGAGACCTAAGAACGGTGGACAGACTATGAGTCTTACCCCTGTGTCAGCAGTGGCATTGAATTTAAATTTTCCTTTGCCTTACAAAAATCGAGCGCAGGAGCGCTCAACAAGCAGAGGGAGGGGCAAACGGAAGTTATCGGGCGACAACCGCGAATCGAGAAGAAAGAAGAACTGAATACCTTGTTTTTTAATTTATCATCTAAAGTATTTTCTGATACTGAATGTGCTGTGCTAAATAGAGGACTTTCCTTTATACCCTCCCGAGGGAGCTGTTTGTCTGATACCATGATTATGCTACGTAAGTTTACTAGAAAGATAGCCCTCAAATGTTTATTTAAAGATACAGATGATGCAGGTACGTCCTACAATGCTAGGATATTAAAGAGAAGTACTTTTGTACCGCATATTTCTGGAAACATTGATTGTTTCCAGAAAGCCTGTGAACATGATCTATATCTGTTTTATAAAGGTGGGGCACACAAGCGATTATTTGTTAACTTAAACATGGCTGAAAAAGAGGCGCTGGATAATTTGGCTAACAATGCTAATTTGGTTTTTAGACCAGCCGATAAGGGGGGTGGGATAGTTGCTATGGACACAGCGTTCTATACTGGTTTAATGAATGATATGTTAAAAGACGATGCAGCATATTCTGAGTTAAATAAAGCAGATGTGAGTTCTATAGTGAGAAATGTACATGACACTTTTTATGACCTCCTGATGACAAGGTGTATTGATAAAGATCTGTATGATTATTTAGTGATTGAATCCCCCCTAATTCCTCTCATTAAAGGGCTTCCAAAGATACATAAAGGCGTAATTCCTCCACCTTTACGACCTATTGTATCTGGGAGGCTATGGGCCACTGAGAATGCCTCCCATTATGTTCAGCTGAAATTAGGTCCTTTGACAGGTCTCATTCCTACTATTTTAAAAAATTCTTTCGAGTTATTGAAAGATCTGGAAAATGTTACCCTACTTGATAATGTAAGATCTGATACTTTGATGGTCACCTTGGATATAAAAAATTTGTTCACCAGCATCCCCAATGACTTTGGAATAGATGCTGTTAGAGATTGTCTGACTGAGTTGAGTGATCTGGATCATATAGATCAGTTGACTGTATGTTCCCTTCTAGACTTGATTCTGACTAACAACGTCTTTCTATTCCAAGACAGGATATATAGGCAAACATGGGGGGTGGCTATGGGCACCCCCTGTGCCAGTGCCTATGCCAATCTTGCTGTCTATATATGGGAGAAGACTCATGTCTTTAGTGACCATAATTTTACAACCAATACCATTTTTTATAGACGTTATGTCGATGATATACTCCTTTTTTGGAATGGAGGCATTGAATCCCTGAATGAGTTCGTTGATTATTTGAACTCGACTACAACTTTTTTGAGCTTTACTCATGAGTATTCCTTTACTCAGGCTGACTATCTGGATGTTACCATCTATAAGAACTCTTTCAATGAGATCACCACGTCCCTGTACAGGAAACCATGCTGGAGGAATAGCATACTCCATTTTGGGAGTATGCATCCCAGATATGTTTTCCCCAATATTGTTAAAAACCAAATATCAAGAATTAGGAAACTGTGCAATATTGACAGTAAAAAGGAGGCGTTGTTGGACTTTCAGGCTGAGTGTTTTTTAGATAGGGGTTATCCCTCTCAAATGGTATTAGGATTTAAGAATGATACCTCTCAGCAGGAAGGCAGATCATCTCAGTACCATAGATTGAGTAGGCATGTGACCTATAGTAGTAGGACGAAGACTGACAATAGAGTCCATTTTGACATTAAATACACAAATGATATTCAATATATTAGGGATATTATTCAAAGAAATTGGAAACTACTTATTATGGATAATGACTTGTCGAAAGTAGTTGGTAATAAACCTAGCTTCAGATATAATAACTGCTATAACCTTAAAAGGTTATTATGTAAGGACAATATCCAGAAAAAAACACTGGATATTAGAACTAATATCAAACAAGGAACCTACCCATGTAGGAAGTGTTGTGTTTGTAAATTTATTGCAACTGAACAAAGTTTTGAGCGTATGGATTTGGGTTTGGTTTTTAAACCCAATTTCTACGCTACATGTGATACAACAAACGTAATTTACTTGGCTAGTTGTGATAGCTGTGAGGCTTACTATGTGGGAATAACCACACGCAGACTTAAAGATAGAATATATAATCATGTCTACGACATAAGAAAAGTTAATGTTAGTAATGCCTTAGCTAAGCACTGCCAGATACATCAGAAGCATACTTTTAAATTTAGAGTCCTACAAATACAATACCCGAATAGAAGGGAAGGTGACTCTATAGGATCTCTTGAACTTAATGAGTTAAAATGGATTTTGTCTCTTAGAGCCCATATAGAACCTGGACTCAATACAACAGTTAACATTAGACCTGCACTTTTATAGTGGATGGTAGTCACTTTTTGTTTATTTGAATTACTTCATCCCTTCTCTCTCTATTCCCTTTTCTTTTTTTCCCTTTTTTCTCCTTTTTGTTTCTACTTCCCTTTTCCCTTCCTTTCTCCCCCCCCCTCCTTTCAGCCCTTTTTCCCTCCTCTCCCCCCCCCCTTTCCCTCCTCTTCTCTTCTTCTTTTCTTATAATGGAGTCATTATTCTTATTATAATATTGTTCATATTTCTCATGTATACTATATTATGAATTGGGATTTTTCTTAAATAATCCACCATGATGCAAGCAGAACTGTCTATATACACATACTTGTTATGATTAGGATATGCCTTATAATATAATAGGATTGAGATACGATTGTACATCCTTACTATGTCTCTATGTCTTGTAGATTGACATATAAATGTATTTAAGTAAGTAAAAGGTGTTTTATAGGAACAGACACCTAGGTGTCAGTGTTTTTTAACATTGCCTAATTTGGTCAAGACTTCCTATCTATTCAATTAACATATTATGTTTAATTGATTAATTTTTATTGTTAATTGTTTTATTATGAGATTTGTAGTGTATATAAGGATAGAGATGAGACATGTTGTTTGTAACCTGAGGAAGCGCACGTTTGATGTGCGTGAAAGCGCTCATTTTCTTTTATTAATAAATCAGTTGTTGTTTTATTTCGTGGTGGTTCCAGTGTTTCTTTCTACTCATGCCTCAATGGATCCTGGAAACTATCGCCCCATAAGCCTGACTAGCTTGGTCTGCAAAGCTATGGAAAGGATCATCATGGACCTCATAAATAAAGATATTGGGGACCTACAGACACTGGATCCTACCCAGTTCGGCTTTGTTAAGGGCAGATCCTGCCTCTTAAACCTGGTCGATTTCTTTGAAACAGTCACGAAGGCCATTGACGAGGGAAAGGTGGTCCACACAGCCTACCTGGACCTCGCAAAAGCCTTCGATACAATACCCCACTCGGGCATTATAGATAAGCTCACCAGATTAAATATAAACCCCTATGTCACTAGATGGATTGCAAACTGGCTCAAGGACAGAACCCACATGGTTAGAATTGCTGGAGCCATGTCAGACTCCAAACCAGTTACAAGCGGCGTCCCACAAGGCTCAGTCCTGGGACCTCTCTTGTTCGGCATATATTTCTCGGAGGTACAGGCCAACACGGAAGCACTGTGGCTGACCAAGTTCGCAGATGACTGCAAACTGGGCGCCATAATCGACTCTCCAGCCGACACAAGCATCCTCCAAAAGGGCCTCATAGAAACGGACAACTGGTGCCAGAGCCATGGCCTCAAGCTAAACATCAAAAAGTGTATAGTCATCCCCTTTGTCAAAAAGAAAGTGCCCACAAATTACCACATAGGTGGTAATCCATTAAGTACAGAAGAAGTAATTAGGGACCTGGGGACCCAAGTTGATAGCAATCTCTCATTTGACAACCACGTGGCCAAAGTGGTTAGAAAAACATTTTATATAGCCCACCTAATCATGAAGGGATTCACATCTAAATCATTGGAGGTCATCGTGCCTCTTTACTCATCCCTCATCAGGCCCATAATTGAGTACAATGCCCCTTTTGGGATGTACCTTACCAGACACCTGCAACAACTGGAAAGACCCCAAAAGTACCTCACCAAGAGGATCAAAGGGCTCAAACAGATGCCATATGCTGCCCAGTTAAAGAAACTCCAGCTCTACTCAGTGGCATACCGCCTGCTCAGTGGCGATCTGTGCCTGACGTATAAAGCCATGTCCAACCTGGAATTAATGGACATGCTGCACCTCAGAAAATCCAAATCCCATCAAGCTACACGCTCGAGAGACTTGAACCTCAGCATTGAAATAAATAGGACATGCTGGAGGGACAGATTCATAACCCAGAGGCTCCCTTCACTCTGGAATAAAATCCCAGTCCAGGTTAGGCAGAGTCCCTCATTGACTCTCTTCAAGAGGAATCTTGATGAGTGGATGGGAGATCATAGGTTTACCCCAGGTATCACTTCTGTGTCACTGTTAGACAGAGGCACAGTATACTAACCTCGAAAAAGGGCATAGCAAAATTAATTTAAAATGGGTGGCGAAAGCCAAACACACTCTGGCTGGGCTTATAAATGCCCTAGGGCAGATAGCCTAGTATGAACCTATGAACCTATAAATGTTTGGAGAATATGTAATGGTTGTTCTCAGACTGTTGGAAATCTGGCTGTCACACACCAGTACCCTCAGAAAACAGTTATGGTACCTCAATATCGGTTACTGTATGCATTCCCTTAATTTGTAATCTGAATATGTAGACGCTGTCGCTGAGGTCGAGCCTGTGTCCCCCCGCTACTACTGCCTATTACCTGAAGTCCTGCTGTAGGGGGTCATCAGGTATGCTAGCCATAGCTCTCAAGTGATGAGATATGGATGTCGAGTACACAGTGACCTAGCCGGAGTACCTCAGGGACAGTCAGGGATACCTGTACAATGTTTGAGCTATTATTGTGTGACATTCACAGACTGAGAGGAGCTGTTCATCATATGATAAGTCAGCTGTGTCCACCATTACTTACTATCACTATTTAGGAACACACAATCCAGTACAGGAGCCAACCATTGTAGGAGGGACTCAGAAGGCCAGAGCTGTGATCTACATCACAGCAGGCAGTTGACAGGGAAGCCTGTAGGTGCTGGACAGCTGACTATCAGCAACATGTCATTCCAAGATATGTACTACCAGCCTACTGTTGTAAACTCTTTTCCCCATAACTGCATCTTCTCATCTGCATGTCATTACTTTGGGCCTTCTATTACATACCTGGTAGAGTGCTGTACTGCTTTTTGTGCGGAACTCCTGAAGAATATTGGTTGTGATATTGCAGTCTATCTTTGTAAAGAAAGTCACAGACCTGTTTACCATAAGCAGCTGATTGCCTTTTGTAGGTAATGCTCACGAACAGGTGATTGCCTGTGCACCAATCTGTGGCTCAGACTTGTTAATTGCATCCAGAACAGTTGGGTTGCACTTTCATTAGACAATGGCATGGCACAACAGTGCTATATTTATGGCCTTCATGTAGGCTTTGGACTCTTTCTTAGTCTGTGAGTTGGACATTATGGAGGCGTGGTGACTACAGCATCACACAGGGTAGGTAGAAATACTGGGGTTCCTATCAGTTCACTGAAACTTCAGCAGTTCGAACACCATATGTTCGAACTGTGAAATTTGAAAACTAATTATCACGAAGCCGCTGAACACCGAATTCTTTCCCAGGACTTTGTGATTTTCAGTACTGTTGTGGAAAGTTACGGGTCGGGTTCAGGTAAGTGTGCGATTGTGTGGATGTTAGGGTTAGGGCGAGGGTTAGGTAAGTTAGGGTTAGGGCGCAGGTGAGGTGTGTGTGCGACAGTGACAGACTTTAGGGTTAGGGCGGGATAGGTGAGTTAGGGTTAGGGTGCAGCTCAGGTGAGTGTGTGATAGGGACGGACCTTAGGGTTAGGGTTTGGGTTAAGGTAAGTGGATAGATAGTAGTGTATGTACAGTTTAGTGTAGGGTTAGATGTAGGATTTTAAGTGTACGTTTGTGGATTGCTGTTTTTTGGTGTGCTTGTGTTGTGTGTGTGTTTCTTGGAACAGTGATTTTTTTCCCCTGGGAAAAAAAAATCACTGTTCTAAGCCTTTGAAGGTTTTGCACTTTGAGGTTAGAAGTTCGAACATATGGTGTTTGAACTTCTGCCATTTCGATGAATTGATATAGACCCGAAATACTGCCTACTGTTGAGATTTGTGTGGTATGTCTGCAGTTTTGCATGCTATGTTTAGCCATTGTGAACAGCCTTTCTGATTATGTGGCAATTTAGTGTTAAACAATGTGGGCTGAGCTCAGTAAGGGGGAAGACAGATGTGAGTGTCATGCCTTATAGGCACCAGAAAATGCATGCTGCTGCAGTAGCTTCTGGTCTATCAGCTGTGCACGTTTGTAGGGGAAGACTGTGACACATGCCTTATCACTTGACCTTTGCCTCCTCTCCTTTATGCATGAGTGTTGTGTGGATCCATTGTTCTAGGTGGTTGTGAGGTATGGTAGGTCTGTAACAAGTAGCTGAACATACTGCCACATATGTTGCAGGCTGCAGCTGCTGTTTTTTGCCCAGGGGTCCTACTGGGGAGTGTGAACACATTAGAGGACAGCAAGTTGTATGTATCAGTAAGGCAGCACTGTCAGCTCTGTTGTTACAACATAGCCAGGGTGATGGTACCCATAACAGTCCAGGTGAGGCATGTGCTTAAGGTACATATGTCTTGTAAAAGTGCCAATCCGACAGTGGTAAGTGACATATAGGTAGCTTATGCATATTTGTGCAGTATGTCCCTACCTACAGGCCTTTCATGTGCTAAGATGGGTAGCAGTGAATGCTGTAGCAGCAACCTGTTTTGGTTAAAACTGTAGGACTCAGTCATTATTTGTTATATCCACAAGTATGTAATTGAAGTGCAACAGACTGGATTAGAACCGATGACTGTGCGTGGCAAAGTGTACAGTATGCTAGGAATTTAACAGACTGAGTTACTGAGTCAATACTGCAGTAGCTGTATTTGCAAGATATATGTGCAGGCATACAGTCTGTTATACAGATTTGGCATTAGCATGTGTTTTCAGACAGGTATGACGTGTAACACTGAACTGTCTGTCAAGATTTTGTAACCTCAGTCTGTACTGACTTGCCAGTACCTCAACACACAAAATAGGTTTTGTGACAACTGTGCCAACAGTAGGTGGCACAACTGTGGACATTCTGCAACAGTTGTCAGCTATACCTAATATCCTAGGCCTCACGTAGATATGATTATTTATTTGGGTGTGTACTGGTTTGCTGTCTGCATCACAGTCCCAAGTATACTGTCAATTTTCCCATTATGTGTACAAGCAGTGTGTCATTGTCAATCAGGATATGTTTATGAAAACACCTGTCTGAGTTGAGTGCCCTAGTGGGCTAATGCACTGGCAGGGGTAATTATTTTGTAAATGTGCCTAACAGTGTCAGAAGGTGATTAAGACAGGTTTAAGCAGTGTTAAGCGGGTTTACGTGGTGCGACATGTCGCTTAGCCCCACTTAAACCTGTACTAATTCCAAAAAAAAAGAAAAAAAAAGGGTGATAGGAAAGTGGTGAAATAGAGGCAAGCAGGGGGGAAAACACTGTGAAACATAGGTAGGGATGTGCAGGATAAGTGTAGGAAAGGACCATAGCTCTCCAATTTTTGTACAGCAACAGCTGTGCAGGTTGTGGACAATTTGGAATTTGAAGCCTCACATCCCAGAGGGAGAGGTGTGGGCAACATAACTGTGTTGATCAATTGAGGTAATGATTGATTGTGTGCAGTGTACATGGGGGCAAAATGGAGAGCTATGTATGGGGCGATATTTTTTTGTGAGACCTATGCCCTTTTTGTTTTTTTAAGTTGAGAGTGGAATGTTGGGGAAGGGATATAGGTACATGAGGGGAGGTAATTTGGGTAGGAGAGGTTGCATTTGCAAACAGACAAGGCAGACAAGAAAGCATACAGCGGCGGTGTTGACACATATGAGGGGGTAAACACTTTGAACGGGGAGGGTGTTGTGGAATCAGAGAACCATGTGCCCCCAGACAGCAGCAATGAAACTGAGCTCCCCACCCATCGGCAGTCAACACTACTCCTTCAATGCCCCGAAGGTGGCTGTGCTGGGGGCTGGGTGCCGGGGCCACCCTGCCCCTCCAGTTTGGCCAGTCTGCCCTCAATCTGGCACATCGAACCCACGGTGCACAATCCCGTGCACCATCCCTGGTAGCTGTCATTGGGTGACATCTCCCTCTCCTAAGGGTGGATGGGGCCTGTCCACTCTGGTGGTTCCACCCATAGGTCATGCAGGATCAGTATAGGGGGCAGCACCAGGTTGGGTCCTAGACATCCTGGGACCCAGTGCCATGGCCAGTGGAGGTAGGGCAGGCAGATTGCCAGGAACCAACCTACCCAGCTGAGCTATGGTGTTGAGGTGTTTCAAAGTGTATAGGTTAGTAATGAACAGAACATTTAAATGTCAGTTATAACAGCATGCCAGGATGTTGCAAATAACCCAGTAACATACCATTGCATAGCATATGGAACAAAACAATATGTGGGATAACAGTCAGTATTGAAACAGCATGCCAGTAACATTTACGGCATAAGGCCAACAACATAGGTAATTCAGCAAGGTATGTTAGTGTGCAACCATTGTAATATATAACAATAATAAAACACAAGGCCCAACATAAAATTTTGAGAACAACATATGTTAAAAGTAAACCATACCCGATGTATAACAATAATAAATTATGATGCAGATAAGGGGTGGGGGAGAGAGAAAAAAGCATTCCATTACTACCAGTATAAGCTATATTGTTTGCAACAGTGCTCTTACATACTGTACAGGTATGCCCTACTTTATGTATACATGTACCGTATAGCTTCTGTAGCACCTACATACCTCTCAAGCTGTCCGTATGGGACAGTATGTGCCAAGCTATAACACCTACAGGTACACAACTACAGGGGACTATCACATGTCAGAGGGACATATATGACTACCAAGGTGTACTGTGGACTGATGTAGTGTGACTGTGCTATTGACATAAATCTAGTGGATGTTAAATCTATGTCCAAGGGATTTGGCAACAGTGATCACAGTCTGTGACAGTGTGACACTTGAGAGACATGTATCGTGCATAGTACAGAGAGTTTACGCGTATCATGCCATCCTTGGCAGGCATGGCATTAGACTATCAGTAGAGATTCACAGACACACCATGCATACAGCTGTACCAAGATTAAACAGTTTTATTTGTTTTATTAACTTGTTAGTAGTATTGTACTTATTGACTTTATTTACTGACGTCTTATCTCCTTGCTGAGCAATGCTGTTAACGCTCCAGTACATCTGAACACAAAAAATAGTAACCCATTGGAACAGCTGCTACAGCCATTTATTTACCTGTAATTCCTGTGGGGAGAACATATGTTAACAATACATAACAGTTTCTATAAATATTTAGTAGTACTTGTCCCTGGATTCGAACCCCGGTCTGTGTGTGACAAAATATACATCACACCTAGTGTTTATCAAACTGAGCTAATGAGCCACTAGTGAAAATTGATTGACTGATATGTGCCTAGAGCTCACCTGGTAATAGAGGTAGAGTATTATACAAGACTGCAGTGACACTTGAACACACATGCATGAGATTCATGTATGACAGAGAAAGTTGGTGAACTGTGCATTAATACATGGAATGCAGGTGTAGACAATTAACCCCTAGTGGATGGAAATATGTGTGATGTGTACAGTCCATATCTGAGTGATGGGTTGGCAGATGGTATATTTTCAGTCTACAGCTATTACAGTTTCATACTTGCCTGCAACAGTGTAGCTAAGATCAGGAAAGCATACAGCTGAAATGCAATGGGTAACACAAGACAATCCTGAGACGCACAATATACCTTGGGCGTTCCTATTACAGGTTCAGATATTACTGCAGAACAAATATCATAATGCATTATATCTTGTCGTACAGTTCCACATTTACAGTTTAGCAAAGCACTCTTTATTAGCTAACCTTCAGCACTTAGTGGTATTATTCCCATTTTTATTTCACAGCAGTTGCCATACTTGATTTCATAACCAACAGCCCAAAATACACACATATTGCCCAACACAGCTTTATAAGGGGTGACATCATGCAATGATTGGTATATATCTACAGTCTTTATTGATGAACAGTTGAAATAATGCAGGTGTTGAAATACAGCTGTAATTCCATGATTGATGCAGTAGACACTTTTTTATTTCCTTAACATTATTAATTCAGTAGAACTTATTTCCTTAACGTTATTAATGCGGTAGAAAATTATTACCTTAACATTCTTAATGCAGCTGAAACTTTATTTCCTTAACATTATCAGATTTCATGCTTTCATTCTTATTGAACTGTACCTGGCATTACTCATATTAGTCAAGGTCTATGACCACATTCATTGCAGTCCGATCAATACTGAATATACCTACTGGCAGTTACTAATTTACTCTTTCTTGTGTATATGACTCTAGATTGCAAGATACATCTGTACTCACCTCACTCACAACACAACCTGGACAGGCACCCTGCATGGGCCTCTAGGTTGCAAGCTCTCTCCTCTGCAGCTGTGGGGAGGGAAACACACCATTATCCATACCTAGCTATCACACATTCAGAGTACAATTTGGTAAAGCAATGATAACAATACTTACAAACTGGTGGAACATTCCCATCTCTGGCATCTTGGACCAGATGGCCAACAGATCCCCCTGATAATGCTTCAGGTCATCCTAATGATGATGCACCTGCTCACCTGTGCGGGTGATACCAGTTGTACTGGTGAGATCATGTGCCAGCTGGTCCCAGGCCTCTGATTTGTATTCCGACTCCAGGTACTGGCCCTGCAGCAGCTGGACATCATAGTATTTTACAAGGAGTCCAACCATGGTGCTGGACTCCAGAATGCACCACCGTTGCACCCAGAAGCGCATACTCTCACCAACTCCTGCCATAGTCTCTTCCAAGATCAAACTCCAACAGATTATGACTGTATTCCTGCCGGTTGCACTTAAGCCTGTTTTCCCGCCCTTTACCGCCAATGGGCCATTTTTAAAAATATGGCACTTCGCTTAGTAGCGCGCAAACCAGCTGAGCTCAGCTGAGCAGTGCTTAAACTGGCAATGCTTAGCAAAGCTTAGCAGTGTGTAAACCAGCTTAGCAGGGCTGAACAGTGCTTAAACGGGCATTGCTTAGCAGTGCTTTGCACCACCTAGCAATGCACAAACCAGCTAAGCACAGCTAAAACAGTCCTTGTTTAAGCAGTGCTTGGCAAGGATTAACTGTGCTTAGTGGAGCTTAGCTGGGCGTAGCAAAGCAGAATTTCATAATGTATTTTAAAATTGTGTAATTGCAAACTACAATGTTTAATAACATGTCTGTGCATACATCCATTATTCCATTAAGGGTTTGCACATACTTGTCATAATTGTATATTTGCAACATAAATGCTTCATACCCTGTCTGTGTATTCATACAAAATTCAATCAAGGTTTAATACTACTTCTCATACATGTATATTTGCAAACTAAATTTAATAATTTATCTTGTTGTTGTATCTTTCGGCTTTTCCCGGTTAGGGGTCGCCACAGTGGAACTCCAGTCCGCTAATGAATGGCAGTAGATTTTTACGTACAGAGTTGCTAGCTCTGATGCACAACCTTCAACGAAGGTACGCCCATTCACGCATGTCTCCACACAGAAGACGCTTTAGCTGAGAATCGAACAGGACGTCTTACTGTGAGGCGACAATGCTACTGCAGCACCACCACCGCAGTGTAAGTTATCTATATAATAAAAAAAATTAAATCAGAATTGAAAAGGTGTCTCATACTGTGTATTTACAAAATAACCACAGTGTGTATTCGAACCATGCACCTATGGCTGTCACTCTAACTATTCATCTACATGGCCATGTGAAATGCTTTTATACTTTTACATATATCTCTCCACTACATTTAAGCACCTTTAAGCACCACACCATGCTGTGCAAACATGCTCAGGTTTGCTTAAACTTGACTTTTCCTAAATAATTAATTATATCCTTTTTTTATTTTTAGATGTCTGGCATGTGCCCATTGCTGCATGCTGCACCATGCAAACACACACACAAAAAAATTAAAATACTTTTAAATACATTGCTATCCGGCACTTTGACAGTACAGGGAGTGTGTTACTCATCTCTGGACACAGTAACACACTGCCTACACTGATTCACTAACCATGTTATATCCCTCTCCTTCAGTAGCGCGCCTTCATTAACATGCAAGGTGTACTTCCAAGGGGATCCGCATACAGGGCCACAGTACCTTCCATGTAGGTCTTCAACTATTCCTACATGGATTTTATTAAATCCCCAGGTCTGTCCTAGTCAGATTTTCCTGGTCAACAAATGTTAAATAAAAAAAAATAAATAAAATAAAAATCCGGTAGACACGTGAAGGTTAATTTGTTCATCAACCTCTGTATATTTCAATATATTAGCTCAACAACAGTCCTCTCAAAAATAAATGAAGTATATAGCTCTTTCAGTTAGTAAGACTAGTATATCTGATATTTCAGAAGGTAATGGCAGATTACTATGGGCACTGAGGTAAATCAAGAAATTTTATTTGATAAGGCAAGATAAAAGGTGACTTCTCTCCTCTCACGTGGGTTTCACATAATATAGAAATTGTAATATTCCCGTTAAAATTACACACAAATAATGACTTGTAAAACTCTTCTATGTGTGGGCACTGTCTTGAGCTTATTGCTGATTATTTGTTTTTCACATTATCTTTAAATGTCTTAGGGATGTGCCACAGTGAGTAAAAATGTGGAAACTTTGCAAGTGTCTTTGCAACAAGTGTATGCCAGATCACAACTTTTTAGTACTGGTCTGACTGAAACAATAAATAAGATGTTTTATGCAAAGATATAACCTACAAATAATTTTCAAACCTAAATGGCAAATAATAAAAAAGGTCTCCTTTTCAAATGTGGACCATTAACCTAATTAACAATTATCTGTCACATGCAGGAATGCAGATGTGTACAAGCAAGTTTTAAAAAGTATGCTAGCAACACTGCCTGAGTGAGTAAACAGATGAACAACAGAAGGGTCTGACTTCAGATTGTTATAAGTACAGACCAGTTAAGGAAGTAAACTTTGTGAAAAAGTCATATAAAGGCTGTCAAGATCTACTTTCATATGTGAACTACTTTAATGTTTATATATACTTGTTTTAGTTAATGAATATGATTATGTTTCTCTTTGTTTCAATAAAAATAATGAATGTTGTAGCTTTCGACTTTTCCTGGTTAGGGGTCGCCACAGCGGAACTCCAGTCCGCTAATGATTGGCAGTAGACTTTTACATACCGAGTTGCCAGCCCTGACGCACAACCTTCAATGAAGGTACGCCCATTCGTGCATGTCTCCACACAGAAGACGCTTTATCTGAGAATCAAACAAGACAATGTCTTACTGTGATAATGAATACTGACAAAAAAGCTGTCAGTTTAACTGCAGTAGAAATATATACCTGTATGCAATCATATGATACCTCCTTAACAACAGCATAAAATCCAATAAAGACTAATAGTTTATAAAAATCAGTTACTTAATAAAAAGTAGCAACAATTAAGTAGATATCTGTAACGCTTAAAAAGTGTTCAGCATACATTTTTTGGCATTTAGCTGTTATTAACCAGAGTGGAAGTTAGTGGTGAGAAAGTGTCAGCAGTTGTCATTTTAGCTTGCAGACTGCCACCCAGTGTCTCCATGACACTTTACTTGTTATTTTGTTCTCATTACAGACTTTCATTTGCTCATGGAAATACCATGAAAATACTTTTTATGATATTACTCAAAAAATGAACATGGTGTGAAATAAAGGACACCAAAAAGTAAATTATAGTGACTAAAGAATTTAGGGTGAACCACATTTACATAATAAAATACAGTATGTCAACAGAGTAAACCTAAAACTATGTTTCTTTGTACTGTCAGGCAAACTTTTTTGCTACATATAGGATTTCCTTTGATAAAAGGCATGTGATTCAAATAGTTAATATATGCATCATTTTATTTTCATAGTGTTTGGGTTTCACTTTTTGTTTTTCTGTTATGTGCCACGTATAGAATCTGGCATTACAGTACATATTAATGCTAGTATCAGTATTTATATGCATTCATTTTCTGTGGCCTGTTGACCTCTAGTTCCACCTGTAACATGCTTTTCTTTGGTCACCTACACATCCTGTTTTTGTGCATTTATTGTTATTGAATGAATCACTTCTGGTTTAGTCATCACTGACTTAGTCTTTATAGCTTTTATCCTCTTCGGTTACCTCTGCCCCCTGCTGACTGTGATATCTCACTGGCACAAGTATACATTTTTGACAATGAAAGAACCATTATCAGACCATCTATGTAAACCACAACAGACCTCTCTCATAAGTAAGTAATTGAAGCTTCTCTCTCTTTCTGTCATGATTCCCATGACAACTCATTTCACACAAGCAGTTGATGATGTCATGGTCTCTTTGTAGGCACTACAGAATGTGTGAAAGCTGTGACTCAGCTCTGCAGCTGTAGCTATCTCTTCACTGAAAACTGGTTTCTGTGTTAACTTATTTCGACAAAACTATTATAAGTCATATGATCATTTTCTTACTGTTTGTTTCTGTACCTAATTTTGCTATGGTATGTAAATGGACAAGTGGAAAAAGCAGCTTGTAAGGTAAGAAGGCAAACTGGGTACACTGAGAGACATACGTTTGTTCATTATCAGGTCAGTACATATTTTGTGTGTTCATTCTTTTCACTGAAGGGGATGCTTTAAAACAAGAAGATTAGTTTGCAACTCTTTTTTTTTTAGATGCACAGATCACCAATTGCAATAATCTACTGCTCTGGAAGGTACTGTCAGATTTTTTCTTTATGAAGATCCAGTTGGTTTCCAATGCCAGAAGCAATGGACTGAGTACACTGTTGTACATTGCAAAAGGCAGATATTTTAAATCACACAGTTTGTATCTGCTGAGATTTAAAATTGTTAACCTGATAACACACCAGGATATCTCTGTCATCAGTGAACAAAGCTTTACTGTTTCCCTTCTAAATCTAAATCTATTCAGTCTTAACCTCTTCACAGGGTATGTGTCCATCGTTTGGAGGACAGCCATTGTGGTGTCCCAAAACAAGGGTGGCCCTACTACTAACCCTATGAACTATGGACCAATTAGTTTTAGAACGATTATTTGCAAAGTCATGGAGCATATTATAATGGGACTTTTAAATTATAAAATTAGTATACTGCAGTTCCTCATCCCAAATCAGTTTACTTGTGTAAATATTAAATCCTGTCTGCTGAATGTGGTAGAAATCTTTGAGGGGGACTAAAATGTTATATAAATGACAGTCAACATACACTGCCTATCTGGATCTTGCCAAGGCCTTTTGCACTGTTCCTTAGCCTGATATTATTGAAAAACTCACCTACTTAGGTAATAAGCCTCATGTAACATGCTGAATAGCAAATGGCTTGACGATAGAACAGACAACAATGAGGTTCTATGCTACACCTTCCTCTAAAAGGCTTGTCACTAGAGGCATCCCCTCCTCTTCAGTATATACTTGGTCCAAAATAATGTCACAGGTCTGTGACTGACAAAAATTTGCTGACAACTTCTAACTCAGAACTATCATTAGCTCTCCAACTGATAGCCATATCCTGCAAGAGGGATGAAACTACTCTAGTATTGTCACAGCCATGGGATAAAGCTCAGTGCTGAAAATGCAGTATAGTACTCTTTCCAAAACAACATCCCTACACTTATCCAGATAAATATACCCCCTCAAAGATAACACCATTATTAGAGACCTAGGGACATTGTTGGATGATTGACTCTCACTTGATAGCCATTATCAGCTGTTGCTTGGAGATCATTCTACTGGGCCCAACTAACTGCTAAAGGCATATCCTGCGCATCATTTGTTATACTCCATATCTGCTCATCCCTAATCAGGTCCATGATGAATATAGTGTCCCCCCTTTGGCATGTTTTTATCCCATCATCCAACAGGAAAGACCATAACACTTCTAAGAAAATTTGACATATGCGTTCCCTAAGTCACAAAGACTGACTAAGATTCCTGTGAAGCTGTTGCATGGTGACCTCTGCAAGGTTATAAAAGGCCCAGTTCTGCTTATTCTTACACCTTTGAAAAACTGGAAATACCACTGCCTCTAAATCTGAAGACCTAAACCTCCGTCACATTATAACCATAACCTGTTGGCAGGACAGATATCTGTCCCAGAGGATCCCCTACCCATGGGTCAAGCTCCCACTTCTCATCAAACAACTTAGCTTCTTATCTCTTTTTATATAAAGCCTTCATATGCAGACAGGAATCTGTGAATTCATCCCTGAGCTATTTGCTCAGGCCCTTATCGTCAGAAGAAGCAAATAATGGGATTTGGCTTGACTAGTCTTCTACTGATATAATGGACTGATTAGCTAGTAAAAATACATGAACATATAAACTAGTAGCTAATTGTTTTTTCACTTGTATGATTTGCTGATTTCTGTAATTTGCACAATTTAACCACTTGTTTGTTTTATTATACTGTCTGACTAGTTAGCATAACGTGAATTAAAAAAAGTGCACTATGTGTGAAAGTTTGGCTGGACATGTGTCCACTCATTCCTAATGGACATGGCAACTCTGGGAACTCATAACGCACATCAACTCTAACTTAAGCTTACATATTCTTCAGCATAGAATAACTTGACTAGGACTACTCTGGGTTAAACCCACCACCTAAATTGATGCCATACTATGGTGGGTATTATCCATCACAACTTGTAGACTTATTATTCTTGTACTGCAAGCATTGTCATTAAGTGACTTGTGAATTATCAGTTTTTTTCCTTTGTAACAAACACGAATACTCAATAGTCTGGGAGTATAGACTGCTTCCAAGGCATCAGATGAAACTATGACCTCTCTCTCTTCTCTGCTTACTCAGGTCTTTTGGGAATGATTCTGATATTGGAGTATACTGACCCATGTAGAGCATCCTGCTATCTGATTAACAGTATCAACTTACATAAAAAATTGTATTGCGCTTGAACCAAGAGGATAAGAAGAACTTCAGGAAAGTGGATCTACTTGGATATAAAATTCCTTATGAGAACTAGTGAACAGACATTGATCAAGAACAAAGCAGCAAAAGCCAATAAAGTTTGAAAGAAACTTCCTGTATGCAAAGCTACTGCTAAACTCATGTAAAACTTATAAAAATATCTGTTCTAGTATTTGTCTGAAAGCTGCAGTTACAGCTTTGTGACAGTTGGTACATTTTGTAATCAGCTTGTCTTAGCTGCATTTCTTGTCATACTGATTTGACAAGTATCCATAGTTAATTATGCCTAAAAGATTTTGAACTGCATCTCTCAATTAATACAATTACAGATGCAAAAGATCAAAATATAAAAATACAATATGCCTTACTTGTCAAAACGATACTGAGACTTGCAGACAAGTCCAGAGACCAGTTTACCTGTAGTGAGCTCTGCAACCTCACACACATACACACTTAGATATACTCTAATGGACTACCATACTGTAACATCTGCCATGTCTGTGTGACATAATTGGTTGTAGCAAATGAACAGGGAAACTGCATTCCTAGTTATATAAGTCCTTGGGAACAATAACATCTTTCACTGGATCTGAAACACCATTTCAGTAGCACACTGGCCCACAATTATCATTTAGGAGTAACATGATCTCAGAAATGTATTCTTATATGGACCCTGCTGCCCTGGTGTGTTCTAGTCATGTTACGTAACATTGGTCAGACATTCATTCTTATTCAATTGTGCTTGATTAGCTAGATACAGACATTGTACTGTATTGAACCATATTCATATCTGCTACTGCTGACTTACTCGTATTTGGGTGTCCATTTTACTTTTTCTGTTATACTAACTCATCTCTAGGCATTACTCAGATTATTAAGTTGTATCACTATCCTGCTTGTTGAACTACTTATTGTAAAATTAGATATTATACAATGTACCTGGATTTTAAAACCTTCTGATTGGCTGAAAATATTTTTTGCTATAGATAATTCTACCTGTTCTCACAGAAATGGCTGATTACTGCATACAAATTGGATTACTGCATGAATGGGTAAAACACTTAATCAAAGGTAGTATATTTATTCACTTCTGAAGCAACAACATTGATACTAATTCTATCAAAGGAAATGAAAAGAAAACAATGGATTGTGTTTCAGTGGAAGAAAAAGATGTAGAGGAATATTAGTACAAGAGAGAAGGGAAGTTGGTGGTGGGAGGAGAGTGTGACAAGGATGAAGGGCAGGTGGGAAGTGTGTACAGGTACTTCAGAGTAGAGGACAGTGGTAGTTCAATCCTATGATGGCTCAAGTGGAGACAAAGTTCAGGAAATGACAGGCTGTGTAGAAGAAGTCGAAAGGTAAGATATAGAGGAGACAGTGTGATTTGGGCAGGGGATTTTAATGTAGCGTTAGAACCAAGCTTAGATTATATGGGAAGCCAGAGTTCAATGTGAAATATGGGAAGAGTTTAATAAAATGTATAAAATGGATAGGAGTGTTACTAGATGGACAGAAAAATGGGGCAAGGTGAATTAGTTTACATTTAACCGACAGAAAGCATAGTAAATAGGTTAAAGAAAATACAAGTGGATGACAAAACTCTATGAGAGGTGGAGTCTATTGGTATGGTGCCAGATCATTCTTTGGTTACAGTGATATGAAAGGGAGTAGGGAGGCACCATAGAGGTGGGGATTGAATCCAGGAAAGTTGAGGTGTGTGGATTAAGTGGAATGTTTAGAAAAGATAGCTAAGCAGGTAGTCTGCCCCCCTGCGCTACCTTAGTAATGGATACTAACCCTAACCATAACATTGACTCTTCCCCCAACTCTAATCCTACACTTTCATGTCATTAGAACTGTTCTGTAACACCATCATTACACAGAACAGACTCAGACACACAAACACACATGAACAACAGTACATCTATCTCCTAACCTAACCCTTACCCTAAAATATGCAAACTTGCACACACACAGCACTCATCCTTCACTCAGCCCTAACCCTAACACCCTAATTCTCACACACACACCCCCCAACCCCACTTAACCTGTATCGACATTCCATACCATTGACATATGCACCTTTCAATCATCTGCATCATCGAAATAAATCACACCCCTGCATTCGTCAAACAAACACATGCTTGGTGAAGTGCAGGGTACCCATATATATATATATATATATATATATATATATATATATATATATATATATATATAGTTATATATATATATATATATATATACATACATACAGGTTTGAGATGCACAG
This sequence comes from Protopterus annectens, assembly GCF_019279795.1. Classification (NCBI taxonomy): domain Eukaryota; kingdom Metazoa; phylum Chordata; order Ceratodontiformes; family Protopteridae; genus Protopterus; species Protopterus annectens. Next base: position 493,615,705 of record NC_056729.1, on the reverse strand, counting down.
TCTTGAGAAAAACATACTGAGTCCCTGAATGTTGGCAGTTGACATACTTGATTGGGGCTTACAAATACTGCATCTTGATATTTTCCCTACAACATAGACCTATCAGTAAAAATAAAATGAAAACTCCAGCAAAGCTAGAACTTCCACTGAGTGACCTCCCAAACCTCTTGTATCAGAGGCACATGGGATATATGCAAATGATCCTTATGAACATCAGGTGTTTCAGCTAATTGGCGATTCTGAATGCCCATGACTTGTTTCGTTGTTTTAATGGACAATTTCAGGCCAATAAAGCCAAACCCCACTAGCTGTGGATATGCATATTTTGGCCTTGTTATGATCTCATCAGCACAGCATAAGCAGAGTGTTTGACTATGCATAAGAAACCTAGGAAACAACTTCTGATATGGATCCTGCAGAGGGCAGGTTCATTAATGCTCAGGTCCTATGGCTTGACATTCTGGTCTACAGTGATGCTGGATTCTTTATTTACTATTTCACGATTGTGCATCACTAGTTTAGTACAGCTGAGAATTCCAACTAACCTTATGCCATTTACAACCCCCCAAAAATTCTTTGTCTTCCTCTTACTAACTTCACTGATAATCACAACAGCAACATCATTCCCCTCATTTCTGAATACAAATACCTAGGAATTAACCTTGATCCTTCTCTAACTTTTTCAAATTATATAGTCAAAATAACTAACACAGTACTATCTCAACTTAACTCTCCTATAGAATCTCTCATTTACTCTCCCCTTCAGCCTGCTTTTCCCTAACCAAAAATCTTCTTCTTCCTAAACTGGAATACTGTCTGTCTCTGGTTACCTTTTACTCAGCACATTTCAAAAGAATTCAGATCACAGAAAATAACATTTGTAGATTTGCCCTCCTTGCTGCCAGCAGATCGTACCATTGTAACCTCCGATGGTGACTAAAATGGTGAACAGTCTTCTAAGTGCTCTAACTCACAAAATACTAAAGGAACATACCTTTGAGATGGAAACTACACATCCGAGAACAGGTTTACTCACTAAGAAGTACCCAGTACAAAGTGATTACATTAAGCAGACCTCCATTTAAAACAGCTACTGCAGAACATGCCTTCACTGACTATCCCTGGCATTATGGAATAGACTCCCACCTTAATTAAGGGGCATGGAATATCTCACTGAGTTCAAAAAGGCCTTCTCTCAGCACTTGCACAAGGAAACTGAAAGTAAGTGCTTTAGAGACAATGGGTAACCATCATTTTTTATTAAACAGCATATTACCTCCAACAAGACAATTATCCTGAAATGTTGAACAATAACATCATGTGACCTCCAGCATGACAGTCTTTGACTGCTAGCTATCCTGAATGTTGTCCTTGTTTCCTGAAATGTTTGAAATTTAAAATGGACTTTACATATATACTGTAAATATTGTAAGCAACTTTGGTTTTACTGTTAATGCTATCTCTGCAAAGTTTCTCAGTACACAAGACTCTTAACAAACATAAGGATTTGCAACAGGCATATGTTTGTTCCAAGAACCTTTAAAAACATTTGATTTTGCATCTGTTCTAATCTGTTCTGATCTGTTGTAGCTTGTTACAGATCCCCCGCCATGCCCCAGGATGCCTACTGCACGTTTCTAGATATACTGGTTAATATTACTGTACAGCCCAATACCCTAATACTGGGCAATTTCAACTACCCCACCATCAACTGGGAAAACTACTCGTACTAACTCACTTGCTCAACACTTTCTGGAATTCATAAATTCCAACTCCCTGGATCAGCTTGTCCATACCCTCACCAGGGGCAGCAATATCCTGGACCTGGTCATTACCAATATGGGCAACTGATGTTCCACACCAGAGGTCAACTCCTCGCTGGTCAGATCCGACCACAAGCTAATCACCCTAGACATCAATATCCCGCCCTCACCTCCCATTAAGGAAGCCACTGTAAAAAACTTCTCCAAAGCCAACTTCAAGCTTATTAAGACAGAAGTGGCAAGCTTCACGACACCTATACAGATTGAAAACAGAGGTACGACTGCTGAGTCCTATACAAATGCACTGTATAAGCACATACACGAGTGCATGGATTGTGCCATCCTCAGCAGAACCAAGACACTATCCTCCAAAAAAAAAGGAAGCCAATCTGGTGGTCCCCTGCCATAAACAAACTCTACAACAGAAGGAAGAAGCTGTTGCAAAAAAGAGTAAAATCCCCTGATTGCAGGAACTCCTTGGTCAGCCTCAGTAAGAAGCTGAGATCCCTCATAAAATCCTCCAAAGATAGTTAAGAAAATAAAATCACCACTGATTCTAAAGACAGCCATAAAGCATTCTACAGCTATGTCAAGAATCTCAATGGCGACACTCAGATCTGCTCTGAGCTACAGCACAATTGCACTAGACATACAGAACCAATTGATATTGCCAACATCCTGGCAGATATTTTCAGCAGAAACTTCACCCCCCCTCAACCCCCAAAGGGCCCATCACTATACCGGAAGAATGCAAAGCCCCTGTAATCATGGCTGCACATGTAAAGACCACACTTTCCAAAGCCAAGAACACAGCATCCATGGGACCTGACAAATTCCCAGGCTGCATTCTGTACAAACTACAGAAAGAACTGGCACCCCACCTAAGTACCATGTTCAATCATAGCCTCACTTCAGACTTTGTGCCTACTGAATGATGCACAGCGATGGTTATCCCACTCCACAAAGGGGGCTCCACCACGGACCCTGGGAACTACCGCCCCATTAGCCTGGTCTGCAAAGCCATGGAATGTATCATCTTGGAGTTTATAAACAAGGATATAGGTAACCTCCAAACTCTGGACCCCACTCAGTTTGGGTTTGTAAAAGATAGGTCATGTCTCCTAAACCTGATTGACTTCTTTGAAGCCGTCACCAGAGCCATGGACGAGGGTAAGGTGGTGCACACAGCCTATCTTGACCTCGCCAAGGCTTTCAACACCATCCCCCACTCTGGAATTATAGATAAACTCACTATACTGGGCATAAATCCCTATGTCACAAGATGGGTGGCCAACTGGATCACTGACAGAACCCACATAGTGAAAGTAGCCAACTCCAAATCCAACTTCAGGCCAGTGACAAGTGGAGTACCACAGGGCTCAGTCCTGGGTCCTCTCCTGTTTGGCATCTACTTCTCAGAAGTCCAGGCTAATACAGCAGGTCTTTTGCTAATGAAGTTCACAGATGACTGCAAACTAGGTGCCATAATAGAATCACCTAATGATGTGGACATTCTACAAAGGGATCTCACTGAGACTGATGCTTGGTGTCAAAGTCATGGCCTCAAGCTCAATGCCAAAAAGTGCATTGTCATCCCCTTTGGGAAAAACACTGCACCCATGAACTACCACTACTAAACACTGAAAGTGTGATAAGAGACCTTGGGACACAGGCGGACAGTAGTCTCTGCTTTGATTATCACATTGCCACAGTAGTCAGGAAATCCTTCTATGTGGCACACCTCATCACAAAGGGGTTCCTCTCCAGAAAAAAGTAGTCATTGTTCCTGTCTACTCATCCCTCATCAGACCCATTATAGAGTACAATGCCCTTTTAAAGAAACCCCAATCCCTCCAAGTCGCACACTCCGGGGACTAAACCTTGCCACCACAATAAACAGAACATGCTGGAGGGATAGATTCCTGTCCCAGAGACTTCCCATGCTCTGGAACAGACTACCCATTCATGTCAAGCAAAGCTCCTCATTAGCCCTCTTTAAGAAAAATCTCGACAATTGGATGGGAAATAGAAGATTTACCCCGGGGAACACTTCTGTGGCTCTGCTAGACAGGGATGCAGGAAAATAACTTTCTTGGTTGGCGAAAGCCAGCTTTTTGGCTAGGCTTATATAGGCCCCAGGGCCGATAGCCTAGTACCTACCTGTGAACCTATGTTCTTATGTATTATATGCTTCTTGACTATTCATGTTGTTTGCTTTTGTTTCTGTACTTTTAGGTTCTGACTGGAAAGAGTCTTCGGACCAGCCCACCTATCTGGTTAGCAAATAGTAAGTAAGTAAATAAATAAGGGAAATGATATATGCATGTATGTAAAATGCTTTTCTGTATGTAAAACACTTTATACAATAATAAAACAGAAAGCATAATACTGCTGCTTTGCATTACTACACTGAAACTACTGAACAGATCTCTTACAGCATCTGTAACCAATAGAAATACATTATTTTACCTGAAAATATTGTGGCTCTATGTGTCTAGTTTTACAGCATTTTTTAGAAGTAAAAAAAAAAACATGCAAATATCTATCTGCCCTCCAGTGACGTAACACCTTGTTATCTGTGACCATATAAATTAGCACTCTCTTAATTTTATCTGAATTATGAATATGTTCCGATAGGTGCATCTCACTTTATCATCATTTTTTTTTAATTATTGGATGCATTTAGAATGTAAGGCTTATTTGAGTTCCAGAGCAGAATGTTCATCATGATGAACACAGATGCATTCCTGGCATTCCGTGAGTTCTGCAGATTAGTGTTGCCTTTCGGCCTGCTGTGTTACTTATCTCCACTTTTTGAAAGGCTTCTAACACCACAGGCAGCACATGATCAAATCCACTATTGAGTGCTGTGTGAGAAAAACTTGGGATGAACACAGCCCTTTCTTCTAGCAGATTCATCTTATGTCAGTAGACATGAAATATGCTGCCAGTCACTATAATAGGCACAAAATCTGAAACTTGTATTCACATGGAAATGCCTAATAGTATGAAATAAACAATATTATATATGTGCAGCGCAGTACATTACATTATTCTGTTTTATAAAATTAGCCTTTAACATAGCTCAAAACTGTGTTAACAGATTTCCTTCGAAGTCTGACATCTGAAGCAGCATTTTAAAAACCCGTGAAAATACATTCGACAATCATGAAATTTTTATTTTCTTCTTTTCTAACCAACAAGATTTTTGAAACAGTTCTAGTATATATTCAACAAAAAAATTTAATTTGCCTGTAAAATATTTGAAATACTTATTAAAAGTATATTTATTTTACTTGATTTGGACAGCAATAACATCATTTGCATTACAAAGCAGTTCACCAATCTGATTTATTGTAATGATGGCACTGAATCAGTGTGGGCAACAATTTGAAAAAGCAGATTCAGTTTCAAATGGGAGGGATAGATGACGTGTTGTGTGTGTGTTTCAAGTTACTGAGATGACAAGCAGGCTTATTGTTTTGTAACATTCTACAGTGTGATAGGTTTCACATTGTTTTAGGGGGAACCATGAAAAACTAATATAAATTGCTAGATAGAAGTACATAGAATCAGTGTATCAAACTAATTGTTCAACAACTCTTACATTCTTTTTGTCAGTGGATATGTTCATTGTCATGATCTATTTCCTACCAGCTTTGGAACACTCAGGCTGCTTTCTGCTTGCATTGAGGATGGATCACTAATCAAAGACAGGACCAGAGGCCACATATTGATCTATATTTCCAGTTGGTGAAGTCACTATTCACCTCTTACACACAATTCATTCATTCGTTCGTTCAGTCATTTGTTCGTATTTGAAGGTCTAACACTTGGCTATTATTTCCCACTTAAAAGAAAACTTCAAATAAGGGAAGAAAGCTACCTCCTTAGAAGCAGCCAGTAAAACACACTCATACATCTGCGGTGGTGCAGCGGTAGCATTGTTGCCTCACAGCAAGAAGTTCTCCCTTTCGATTCTCGGCTGGAGTGCGGGGAGTACCTTCTGTTTGGAGTCTGCATGTCCTCCCCGCGGTTGGGTGGGCGTTCGAAAGACATGCGTAAATGGGCGTGCCTTCGTTGAAGGTTGAACATCGAGCTGGCACCTCGGCGTTCATGAAAATCTACTGCCAATCATTAGCAGACTGGTGTTCCGCTGTGGTGATCCCTAACCGGGAAAAGCCGAAAGACAAACGACAACTAATTCTCATACTAATTCATACCTAGATTCAGACTCCAGTTGGTGAAAAAGACTTCCCCCATTAAGAACCTGCAGTACTAAACCAAGTGCCAGTGAAAATAAAAAAAAAATTCTTTGACATCCTTTAAGAAGGTTCTTAAACTTCATTTGCAAAACAAATCTGAGTGCATCTGCTTCTAAGACACTGGGTAAATGCTTGCATTATATTTCAACACATGTAAACCTGCACTATTAGTCTATTAATCTTATATGTGCTCTGTCACACTGCAACATTTCTACAGGAATACTACATAAACTTTTAGACTTGCTGTATTGATTTACTATCATTACTATTTATTGCTGTCTTTATAATACGAGCATCTGTATGCATTGTGACATCTATTCATCAACCTTTTTGTAATCTGAATAACCGCCACTATAATGTACCGTTTTTATTTTATTTTCCTTTTTGTACAATTGTACCCAGGTCATGGCTGAAAAGAAAAAGTAGACTCCATTATCAAACTAAATAAAATAAATAAATAAATTCAGTCATTCATTTATTTCTTTAGAGGAAGTCACTCATCAAGACAATGTCAGTGACTTGGCAACTAGCATGTGTGTTTTGGTACTAGAAAATCAGAAGTCAGTGTGCTCTGTTCCCATACCGAGTGGTTAGATTTATTTTCCACTACTGGCACTGCAGTGAAGAATATGTTGGGGGGGCCTACACAGCTAAATGTGCCATTGCGTGGATGAGACATTAAACTGGGGTCCCATCTGCCTGAGTTCATGGTAGACCAGATAAATGTAAAACATTCCAAGGCAGTTACTGAAGAGGTACTTTAGCTGTATATTTGCATATATATGCTTTATTTACATTCATTTCTAATTCTTATTTCTTATAAATAAATGTGTTAAGTTTAACATGCATTACCCAGCAGTTTCTGCCATAGCCATCTGCTCAGCATTCTCAGTGCATCAACAATTTTTTGTTTTGTATTAAATAACTTATCACATCTTACTTTCCAAATGACCCAAGTAATAAATAAACACACACATATATATATATATATATATATATATATATATATATATATATATATATATATATATTCTGCCTGCCTTATCCCACAGCTTACTATGTAATTTTCCTTATCATCCAAATGATAACATTTCCACAATGGCATTAATGTCAGACTTCTGCAAATATCTTTTAGCTATGATAAACATAAATATTTATCCCTCATACATTTATTGAAAACATAACTAGACTCCTCTGCCCAACACAAACAGCACAATATTTCCTTAACTCTTTTGTACTTCATTGAACATTTAACAGGTAATGTACTTATTGCACCTTGCCATTACAAGTCATGCTGTTCTTATATATTCTGAAATCTGTTTCTTCTTAGCATTATTGCCTATTTCCATTCATATTCTTAAGTCGCAAGAAGAATTTATTATATAATACAGTGTCATAATACTGTCATACCATTTTACTCTGATCCACTACACCATCTGTATTACATTTTCATAGAAGCAGTTTCGTCCAATATTTTATCACAAAGTGGTTATCTTTAATTCCTTCATATTATGTGTGCAAACACTGTTGCAAAAATTTTTCTTTTTTTTTTAATCAGGAGTTGACCTATCAAAGATTTTCCATGAAGTGTTATTACTTGAAATACCCAAATAGAAATGCAGATATAATACACACAGGATTTATTAAGTCCAAACCTCCATTTTCCATTATCTTATACACTAACCCCCTTTCACAGGACTTAACACAGATTCCCATACTACAATGGAAAAAAATCTAAAAGTTTCTTTTCTTTGGAGGTAGGAAACATATAATCCATACCTAGATGCACTAATATTTGTAATAACAAATATTTACCAAATAAACTTTTCTCATGAATGACATTCTGAATATTTTTCATAATATACTTCTAGTTCAGAATTTTATTCTACTGCTGATCAACAACTTCTGGTTTAGCAAATGTAATGCCCAATACTTCTACCTTTGATAAGGAAAAGTAAATAACCTCTACTTTTGTGGCTTCTTCAGCCCTTTACTGTTTTCCTTATTTATTTTAACCCCACTTCTTTTAATACATATTCTAACTAATAATCAACTTTACCATTTACAGTTTAATTTAGATACTGCCACTAAATTATCTGCATAATACATTATCAACAGTACAAAACCTCCTGCTCTACATTCCCACTGTGCTTGCTCAGTCTTTCTTTGCTGGTACTGAACTTGTAATCATTGTAAACAATCCACTAGTTGAGGTATACTCCTGTTTTACCCCATTCACTAACTTTGTCTCAACCTAACCATCCATTTATCAAAAAATTTACTGTACTAAAACGTTTGAAAGAGAGAAAGTGAAAAAAATTACTGTATTATTGTCATAAAGTAAAAATGCATTATCCATTTTACTAACGCTTTATTCCTCCTAGTATTCATCACACGTGATGCAATAAGTTCTGCTATTTCTTTTGCAACAATGAACAGTTTCATTGAATTTTCCTCTTTAAAACATGCATCCCTTACAGCATAATCTTATCTTTTCAAAATTTTATGCAGTATTTTCATAATTATTTTGTATCTCTGTTAACTAACATAATACAGCTCTAATTCTTTATTGACCACTTATCTCCATTCTTCCAAATAAACCTTATAATTAGTTCAAATACTTTTTGATTTCTTACTCCATTTTATAGCCACTTGTTACTACTTAAACAAAAAAAAATTGCTTTATTAAATTTACCTGTAAAACAAATTATCCATATAATTTATACCTGGTAATGTAAAATCTAGCATCCTAGCACCCCAAACTCATAATTGTCATCTTACTTTTGTTATATATTTGCATATCACATAATGATTTTCTACAACATTCATTATTCCATCCTGTATTTTAATTTCCTTTCCTTCTTCATTTAGCAATACACTCATTTTCCTTTCTATCGTTTCATAACCTTTCCCTATAATGTTGGCAATTTCTTCATTTTTTCCCCTTTTAACATAAACTTTTGTCATAACATTATATTTTTCATTCATTTTTTCTTTCATACAATTATTTTCCTTTTTAATTACATTTGTATCATTTTTCCAATAAAGTCTCACTTTCCCTAGCTAAGTTCTTCAATATTGCTCTAAAATTCAAGTAAAAAAGAAACAATTATACATTTCTGTGAAGTCATTTGTTTGCTGATTATCTGTGCTTTACATTAAAACAGATCTGGAATCTGGTACTTAAAGCAGAGATGCATTTTATTTGTTGAGGATAATAAGATAACAGTAGTAACTCTACTTTATACCATGTTTTTAAAACAATCACATATGCACCAGGTATTGCTAAGTTGTAAAGAGCTGGTTTTATGAGTAGGCTTCTGAGACCCTTTAAGGTTATAGAGAACTGAGTAGCTTACTACATACTAGTTCCTTATATAGTGCTGGGCTAGCAAGAGAATAATGAAATGTTTATATGCACACCATTCTTACATTGCCATTTTGCATCTTTACCAATACGGTTTTGAATATACACTTGTTTAAAACAGATGCATTTGTTACCGCATCATTATAATGTTTTGCTGTAATGTAGGACAGGATTATGTTGACACCTGCAGAATTTTTGAGTAAGCATACTACCCCTTTTATTATGAGCCTGGAAAATATCATCTGTTCTCTTCAGGCTAACTAGAACTGTAATAGGCAAAGGGGTCCTCCTTGCTCAACTTGAATACTGGCTGCCCACCATTGTCACAGCCTCTAAAACACTCCTCCAGTCTACAGTCCTTTGAAAGCAAAATCTGACAATTCATTTCTAACTCTCTTTCTCAGGGACACCACTGTACCGCCCTCTCTAAAGTCAAATTGTTCCCAGTTTCCTACAGAGATGAGCTACTTCTGGGGTCTTTTATTTTAAACTACTGCAACAGGTGTCTTCCTGCCTCCTTCTACCAAACTCCATAATAAAACCACCCCTACAACCTCCCCAACCTCTCCTAAATAACTACCTCACTCCTGATCTCACAAACCAAGCTGCACTGTATCAACCACTCCTTCTCCATTCTTGCACCCAAACTCTGTCAATCCCTACCCCCTCACATAAAACAAGTCTCTTCTTTCCCTGTTTTCAGAGCACAATTCATAAGATACTTCCATCGACAATCTGATGGCTAGTGTTTTTCCACTGGACATATCAGAACCAAAAAGAACAGACAGAAAACCTTGGGTCTACACAAATTATAAACCAAGACAAAATCCAAGAAACACCCAGTCACTCGTCAATTTCAAAACCTGCCCTTTGTAAATGTACTTGCATTACTGCCAGCAACCACATTTAGTCATCCCTAACTTATTTTTTCATATGGTGGTTAAACTACCACTTTCAAACCTTTCTTCAAAATCAGTTGCCTCCTATAAACAAAATGAGGACCATTGCCAAGAACTTTGTTAACATCAGCGTCATAGTCAATCACTTTCCAGTTGTTAGTAATTATCTGTCTAATTTTACTACTACAATTTCCATACTAAATAATCATACTATGTTTATAGTTGGTAGTCTCTGACTTCTGTGTAGTAGTGCTATCCAGGTTTTGAAAACTGACGAGTTTTTACTACAAGTTTAGATTGGAGGGGGCATACGATTGCAATAACTTTGGAGTTGTGTACATTGTTTTCTGTGAATTTTGCCATGTTATTCTCAAAAGTTAAGTGCACTGAAATGGGTTCGTACTTCTGTTCTTTGAAGAAATGTGTTTTCGTTGAACAGAAGTAGACCCATATATATATATATATATATATATATATATATATATATATATATATATATATATATATATATCTTAAATGCATTTATGTATTCAAATACATTCAAGATTTTACGAAATGATGCAAAACAGTGTTATAAATGAAGGGGGTCAGTTGTTCCTGTCAACTAATATTCTTGGCCTCATAGAATGCTACTCACAGTGAATAAATCTGCTAGAAAATGTAAGTTTCTGCTGATCAAATTATGTTATCAAAAAATTGTCAGTGAAATGCTTTAACAGTTATTATATGGGAGGCATGCTTTAGTAATCTTTCCTGGAGCCCATGGTTCCAGAGTGTTCATAGGACATGCCCTGCTTATTGTTCTGTTGCTGCTTTTCATGTTTCTCTTCCTCACTTGTTGATGGTGGTGATGACAATGATGATGATGATAATGATGTTGCTGCTGATGGCATTGGTGATGATGATGATGAGAGAATCAATAATCATGGCAGTGATGATTATGAAAGGATGGTAAAGGATGTGATGATGATGGTGATGACGATAAAGACAATGATGGTGATGGCAATGGTGGTGATGATAATGATGTTGCTGCTGATGGCATTGGTGATGATGATGATGAGAGAATCAATAATCATGGCAGTGATGATTATGAAAGGATGGTAAAGGATGTGATGATGATGATGATAAAGACAATGATGGTGATGGCAATGGTGGTGATGATAATGATGTTGCTGCTGATGGCATTGGTGATGATGATGATGATGAGAGAATCAATAATCATGGCAGTGATGATTAGGAAAGGATGGTAAAGGATGTGATGATGATGATGACGATAAAGACAATGATGGTGATGGCAATGATAATGATAAAAACAATAATAATGATCATTATCTTCACTACCATCATCATCATCACAGTTCTTTGGGCAGACACATAATCATTGGGTGCATAACTGCCACTGCTTGCTCCCCCTTCCTTTTAAGCCTGATTGAATTTGTGAATATCAAAGAAATTTCATACACCGATCAGGAGAAAGTAACTTAATACTAATACGTCTGGATTTTTCATAGCATTATATAAAAAGTGACTCAAAGTCAATTATTCATTAGATAATTTATACAAGGCTAAAGTATGACAGTGATAAAATTGTAATCAATCATTCCTTTTTCTTTCTGACTAGTAGCTCATTAATGGATGTTTTCACAAATTGTTTTAGTTGACTTCATAATTGTTGCTTAATAAGCTCTACATAATGAAAAGCATCGAGGCAAGAACTTTATACTCACCTGATGTGTTTCTCATACATGATGTTTAATGGATCATTCTTTTCATGATATCTAGAGACAAGAAAGTCCTTTAAAGCACTATTGAGAAAATATAATTCCCATCACAAACTCAAAACCTAGCATTTGTCTGAAAGAATACAAACAAGCTTATATTTCCCTATCTTAGGTTAATGTGATGCATTTCAGCTGGGTGAAATTCAACATTTCTTTTTGTGTTGAGGCAGGCTGAAAGAAGAAAAAAAGATAAGTTAAACCAAGCATCTTAAAAATAAAATTGCCATTACAGATATTTCTTTTAATTTAACTTACTGGGCTTTACTGTACTCCTCCGACAATTTGAAAAAAATCACTGGGACACTGCTGCAATCAAAGATCTATATTAAGCCCTGTAATAAAATAAAAATAACATAACATTAAATGAACAGGGAAAATTGAAAACAGGAAATGTCCTTAATTATAAAAACATCTAGTGGTGATGGTGCTGCTAACATATTCAGAATTACCCCATAGAATGTAAGATACTACAAGGCAAATCATCAAAAAGAGGTGGAAAGATGAGACAGGAGATGTTTCCAGAGCAATACCAAAGTAAAACTATTTTTGTAGCAACACAATAAAAAAATAAGTCTGTTTATTAAAGACTGGTGATAAGTTTTATGATAAATAAGTAGTAATGACCAAGGTTTGAGCTGTTACTCCTCGCTCTGGTGCCATCTCACAACGGATCTTTGGGTGGGTGTCCCATAATTGTTACATATGTTTCCTCTACATCTTTCTCCAGTGTTGCAGAAGCTTGCTCTTACCCTGTGCACAGTTTATCTTCAGCAATATGGAAGATGTGGTTGAAATGCCATTTCCATCTGCATTTTACACACCAATCTCAGAGAAGCTACAGACATATGCTCACCAAAAGCTAAGATTAGCTAGCATGCTGGCCATTGAAAAAACAAGGAATTAAAATGAGAATATGTGTCCTGATTTGTAAATGCTGCACTGAAGCTCTTGAAGTCTCCTGAGGTCAGTCACATAATGCTGTTTTGACAAGTGAATTCACATGCCTATTTAAATTTATCCACTCTGGCTCAGAAGTTAAACGTTATTTACAAATGTCTATGATTTAAAAATAAGCGTTTGTGGGGCTCTGCTTTTTCTGTGCTGCAGATGGGTGCTTGTAAGTTACTTGTTACCACTCAGAGTAAAATCAACATTTCGGACTGTGTACTATATTTTTATTGTCTCTGTGCATGATGGAGGCTTATTAAAATGCACTCTTCTGAACACTCAAGGCTCTGGGCAAAAACAATAGCAGTCAGAAACCTTTGAAATCAAAACTTCAGTTTAAGGAGTGGCTGGACAGAGCTACACTAAAATGCATAAGAAATCTATAGCAGCAATGGGTATTCTTGCTTTATGAACTTAAAACCAATTTCCCCCTCAGTACTGTATTGTTAAGAGCTCAGTTTCTTCTTCCTCCAAGAGCTTAATATTTTTCTGTAAGCTACTTAGCCTCCTTTGAGTTATTCAGTCTTTTTTGTACAGATACAGGTGACATGTATTTACACTATGTACAAATAAAAGTTTAAACAAGTATCTGTAACAATAAGTGCCTCTGACACTACTAGTATGAACAGACATTCTTTAGCGGCACAACTCAATAATAAAACTGTACAAGGCTTGTTGTGAGGTGTTTAGTACTCCTGGCTCTGTCTTACTCATGCCTGCTTATGCTGAATGTGTATTGTCAGAAGAGATCATTGGGCAGTTGAACTCTGGGCTACAAAAATAGTGTTTGTGCATAACACTGGATACTCCATCTTACCATAAATACCAAAATGCAATTAGCAGATGGTGTCATACAGGCTGGTTTAATATACTGTACATTAAATGGTTGCATATCACTGGTTTCATGACAAGAGTTCGAATCTACTATGATTTGAGTGTCAAAGTAGTGCAAACAACTGAATGGAATTGTTAAAATGCAACCATAATTTGAAGTGAAAAAGAAATAGTAAACATCAAGCATTCCTGCACTCCTGTGGTGTGGGGCAATGCACTCCCACACCGCTGCTACTTACATATACCAATTCTAAGATCAAGTGATACAGGGAGAAAGGCAAAATTTCTGGGGCATCACAAGTTTGATCTTGTTAGGAAAAAGTTAGCAGTCACATACTAATGGTCATTCATATGGGGCTACGTCATTAGTGTGTTGAACATGAATGTGGTGCTGGTGCTCCATATCACTTTATCACTTTAGCAAATATTTATTCCTCAGTTATCAAATGCTCAGTATTGCCCCTCAGAATGCTCTTACAGGAAGTTGCTTTCAGATGCATTCATATAAAATAGATTATTTTAATGCTGCTGACTTTTAGTACTGCACTGAAGGTCCGAGACGTTAAATAACTTTTGCATAGCCTGAACTTGCATAATGAATGTTATTATATAAACAATGCCTGCCAGGGGTAGGAGATATGCAAGGATTTTCTCCTAAATGTCCAGGTCACACTGGGATCAAATTCATGTGCCATCAGGCAGCTGTTCTAGCTAATGTACTATGCCAAAAACTTTTATGTTTTGTCTGGTACAGATTTATGTCCTAGTGCTGAGCATGTGCAATCATGTACATTACAGTATTCCAACATAACTAAACTTCCTTGCATGTAGAAGGTATTTGGAGAGAATGTACTTATTCATTTTTTTCTGTTCAACCACTGAACCACTCATCTGTACCACTGCATTTCTTCATTTTGGCTCAAAACATGTTCTGTGTAACACAGTTTCAAAATTTGTATGATTGTTGTGTCTTTCGGCTTTTCCCGGTTAGGGGTCGCCACAGCGGAACTCTGGTCCGCTAATGATTGGCAGTTGATTTTTACGTGCCGAGTTGCCAGCCCTGCTGCACAACCTTCAACGAAGGTATGCCCATTTACGCATGTCACCACTCCGAAGACGCTCTAGCTGAGAATCGAACTGGACTGCGTCTTACTGTGAGGCGACAACGCTAAAACCCAAATCTGATACTGATAACCCATTTGCAGCTTATGCATACACTCACATTTTAACTTTATGCAGATTATTCACCAGATTCATTGCTTAGCAATGTCTGCTCAGAATGTGAAGATTCATGTCTCCAAAATTATAGATGATGTGGCTTATCAGATGATGAAAGGTAACGCAGCCTCTTCAGTTTTATTTAGCACTTAATGAATCCACAGACATCAAGGACATAGCATATTTTCCAGTACTAGTCCATTTTGTTCGTAGTTGTAGAATCACTGAGTTACATAACATCTTGCCTCTGTAAAAGTGAACAAGAAGTGATGATTTATTCAATGCTCTCTCTGAATACTTCCAAAAGGGGAACCTACCCCTTGAAGAACATACAAGTATTTGCGCAGGTGGGTCCCCTTCATGACTTGTTACCACAAAGGATTAGTAAGCTGCTGGAAGAGAATCACCAAAGGTCAAACGCTGCATTCTTCATCAGGGCTCACTGTGTGTTCTGTCCCATGGAAAGGAGATGGCATATGTCATGGCACTGGTTGTACAATTGTAAATACCATTCTTGCAAGGACCGCCAGTGTGGAAATCTGCTGGCAGAGCTCGATACTGAGTATTTGGACCTATTGCTATACAGCAATTTGTTATGAGTTTCCAGAGATAATGTCCTGATAAGATTTGCCAACTGCTTTGCAGAAACAAAATACTTTTCAATGATAAGGGTACTATGTATGAAGAAATATGCAGCAGCAGCCACTGGTTCCCGAAACCTGGGTCTAACAAAAACCTAGTGAAGGCACATTAGTACCATAGAAACTCAGAATACATACACATACATGATGAATATTAAACAACTTTGCAATAAATAAGGAGAAAAGGCTGTGGTCTCTTTTGTGGGCTAAAAGCAACATGTGGGGGCTTTTTTCTTTTAGCCTATGTACTATTTAGTTCCAAATACTAATGCTTGTTAAGATTTTCTCTCTCTTGCCACTAACATGAAGATGGCAATCTAAATACACCAGTCATGCTGCAGGCATTATCATATTCAAACCTGGTTTACTACATGACGTTAGATTCTATACTATAGCCTTGAAAGGGGAGCTACTCCAACTGCACCACATTAGTAATACATGTTACCCCTAACCATGACCCCCCAACACTAACCCTACAATTTATCTTCAAAAAAATCTTCCAGTAACACTACCACTACACAAGTTGTAGTCGGACTCACAAACAGACACCAATACACATTACCAAAACTATATCTATCCCTTTACCTAAACCTGATCCTAACTCTAAATGCGCATATAGTAGCACACAAACACATAACATCTATTCCTTTACCTAACCCCGACCCTGGCCTTAACACTCAGACACAAGCACAGACTCTCTCTCCCCCTTCCAAAGTCACTTACTTGTTTCAATGAAACATACCTTTGAGATGTCCCACGTTCAACTATATGAATGCTCAGCAATCTCTACCACCCATTGCTTTTGTTGACCAAATGTATGTTTGACAAAATGCAAGGGAACCATATATATATATATATATATATATATATATATATATATATATAGTAAACTTCAGTAATACAGTCCATCCACCTTAGCCTCTGTCATCACTACTTTTTTCTGGTGAATTCTGTCTTTTTATTTTGTTGCCAAAGTATTTGAGTTTTAGCTTTAGTATTTGGTCTTTTCTCGAGCAGACTGGATTTATTTCCTTAAGTACTGACTAATTTGATCTTCTTGCAGTCTATGTATTTTATCCATATTTACCTATGAACCTAAAACAGAAGAATTATGTGGATTATTGGTCTAGGGGTATGGATTCTCACAATGTGTATGAGAGGTACTGTGCAAGCCCAGTATAACATGCATGTAAGACCCATGACTGCAACTCTCCAAAATATGAATAGTATACTATGATGCCCCCACAAAACAGCGAGACTTAAATTCTCAATAAGAGGTGTTGTGGTTATCACTTCTGCTTTACATACAGAAGGACCTAAGTTTAATCCCCAGTAGAACTGTTATATTTCCCCATGGATAAGGCTAGTGGTCGAGCTAGAAGCACTATATTGCTCAACCAGCATTTCAAAATTTACTATAAATCTAAAATTGATTAGGCACTTAGCTGATAGCAGTACATTTACTACAAAGTAAATTAATAGCTGCAAATGGTTTTAAAGTAGGAAGTACAAGTATAGTTGCTAGTATGGCAGTTTAGGAAGTGCATTAAGGCTGTGTTAACAAGCTACTTTCTGTGGGACAGGGCTTGATTCCCTTTGCCTTCATTTGCCTACTCTGTGACCTTGCAAGTAATATAACTAGACAGTGCTATTGGGAATTTGGGCATTAATGGGATGGTGAGTTTAGTGTAATGGTTAAGGTTATGGTCTTCACCCCACAGACAAAATATACAGGGTTTGATTCTGACCTCTAGTTATTGGCTAGGCTTTTAATAGTTTGCAGACTGATTGCCTAGTATTTACCTATAAACCAACATCATAGTTCAGTCTGTTGCATAGCCTTATCTATAGCCCAAATCTCACAGCAATATGTTACTGGGAAAATCAGTAATAACATATTGCTGTGACTACTGGGAAAAACATAACCTTGACTATGTGGGCCATTGTCACAATGTGATGTTTTTGCTCTTTAAAATCTTATCCAAATTTACCAGTTTTCCTTCCAAAAGAGCAAGCATCTTTTAATTACATGTATGCAATAGCCGTCTGCAGAGATCTTTGAGCCCAGGAAAATAAAGTCTATTACTGCCTCCACTTCTTCCACGCCTATTTACAAAGAGTTGTTATGGCTAGGTGACATAATTTTACTCTGATGTCAAGCATTAAGACAGTTTTTGTTTAGCGTTTTATTTTCTTGTTCATCAACAGGCTGTTCAGCTCTTCTATACTCTTAATCATTAGAGTAGTATCATCTGCTTGATGTTGTTAATATTTTTCCCAGTAGTTTTGATTTTAGCAACTGATTCATCTAACCCAGCATTGTGCATGGTATGTTCAGCATATAAACTGAATAAGTAGGGTAACAATAAACAGCCTTGTCATAATGCTTTTTTTTCATTTTTGAATGAGTCAGTTATTCTATATTTGGTTCTAACTGTTGCTTCTTTTCTGCACACAGATTCCTCTGGAGGAAAATTAGGAGACCTGATATCCCAGTTTCTCTAAGAACTTGCCAAAGTTTGTTATAGTCTACATAGTCAAAGGCTTTGGAGTAGTCAATTAAGTTGAAATAAATATTTTTCTGAAACTCCCTTGCTTTCTCCATTATCCAACAGATGCTGGCAATTTGATCTCAAATGCCAATGTCCTTTATAAAACATCTTGCACATCAGACAGTTCTTGGTCCATAAACTACTGGAATTTAGCTTGCAGGATCTTGAGTATTACCTTTTTAGTATGTAAAACAAGTGTAATTATTTGATAGTTTAAGTAATTTTTAGCATTGCCATTGACTATCTAATGGCCACTGTCATATTTTCCAAATTTGTTGACAAATTCCAAGCAGCATCAGAACTGCATAACTGTGCAGGATTTTAAGCATTCAGCTGGAATTCCATCACTTCCTGTGGCCCTGTCATTAGCAAGACTTTCTAGGTTCCATTTAACTTCAGTTTCCAGGATGTCTGGCTCCATAGGTTCATAGGTCTATAGGTAGGTACTAGGCTATTGGCCAAGGGCCTAAGTAAGCATAGCCAACAAGGTTCCCTGGCTTACGCCACCCAAGCAAGTTATTTTCCTGTGCCCCTGTCGAGCAGAGCCACAGAAGTGATCCCCAGGGTGTATTTCCTATTTCCCATCCACTCATCAAGATTTTTCTTGAAGTGTGCTAATGAGGAACTTTTCTTGACATAGATGGGTAGCTTGTTCCAGAGTATAGGAAGTCTCTGGGACAGGAATCTATCCCTCCAGCATATCCTGTTTATTGTGGTGACAAGGTTTAGGTCCCTAGAGCGTGTAGCTTGGAGGGATTGGGATTTCTTTAGGTGTAGCATGTCCAACATCTCTGGGATTAATATAGCTTTATATGTTAGGCAGAGATCTCCTCGGAGTAGGTAATATGCTACAGAGTAAAGCTGGAGTTTTTTGAGAAAGTCAGTGTAGGGCATCTGTTTGAGGCCAGTAATCCTCTTTGTGAGGTACTTCTGTGGCCTTTCCAGCTGCTGCAGATGTCTTGTTGGGTACATTCCAAAAGGGGAGTTGTACTCTATAATGGGTCTAATGAGTGCTGAGTAGAGGGGAACAATGACCTCTTTTTTCCTGGATGAGAACCCTTTTGTGATGAGGTGTGCCACATAGAAGGATTTTCTGACTACTGTGGCGAGGTGATTATCAAAGGAGAGACTACTGTCCACCTGGGTTCCAAGGTCTCTTATCACACATTCAGCGTTAAGTAGACTGCTGTTCCTGTGGTAGGTCATGGGTACAGAGTTTTTACCAAAGGGGATGACCATGCACTTTTTGGCATTGAGCTTGAGGCCATGCCTCTGACACCAGGCATCTGTCTCAGTGAGGCCCTTCTGTAGGATGTTCACATCATTTGGGGACTCGACTTTGGCTCCTAGTTTTTTGTCATCTGTGAACTCCATTAGCCAGAGGCCTTCTGTGTTAGCTTGTACTTCAGAGAAGGAGATACCAAACAGGAGAGGTCCCAGGACTGAACCTTTTGTACTCCACTTGTAACTGGTATGAAGTCAGATTTGGAGTCTGCAACTTTTACAGTGTGGGTGCTGTCAGTGAGCCAGTTGGCAACCCATCTTGTGACATTGGGATTTATACATAGTTTAGTGAGTTTAGCTATAATTCCAGAATGGGGGATGGTGTTGAAAGCCTTGGCGAGGTCAAGATAGGCTGTGTGGCCCACCTTACCCTCGTCTACGGCTTTGGTGACTGTCTCAAAGAATGATATGCCTTTGACAAACCTGAACTGGGTTGGGTCCAAAGTTTGGACATTACCAATGTCTTTGTTTATGAGTTCCATGATGATACGTTCCATGGCCCTGCAGACCAGGCTCGTCAGGCAAATAGGGTGATAGTTCCCAGGATCAGTGGTGGCTCCCCCTTTGTGGAGTGGGATAACTGTTGCTGTGCGCCATTCAGTGGGAACAAAGCCTAATGTGAGACTCCAGTTGAACATGGTGCTTAGGTGGGGAGCCAGTCCGTTATGAAGTTCGTGTAAAATGCAGCCTGGAATGTTGTCCGGTCCCATGGATGCTGTGTTTTTGGTTTCAGAGAGTGCAGCTTTTACCTGCATAGATGTGATTGCAGAGACTTTGCAGTCTTCCTGTATAGATATGGGCCCTTTATGGGGTGAGAGGGGGGTAAAGTTAGCACTGAACCTATCTGCCAGGATGTTGGCAATATCAGTTGGTTCTGTAATTTTCATGCCATTGTGCTATAACTCAGAGCAGATCTGGGTGTTGCCATTGAGATTCTTGACATAGCTATAGAATGCTTTGTGGCTGCCCTTAGAATCAGTGGCGATTTTGTTTTCTTAGCTAGCTTTGGAGGATCTTATAAGGGATCTCAACTTCTTACAGAGGCTGACCAGGGAGCTCCTCCACTCATGGGATTTTACTGTCTTTTGCAACAGTTTCTTCCTTCTGTTGTAGAGTTTGTTTATGGCAGGGGACCACCAGATTGGCCGGCTTCCTTTTTTTGGAGGATAGCATCTTGGTTCTGTTTGGGATAACACCATCCATGCACTCGTGTAAGTGCTTATAGAGTGCATTTGTGTAGGATTCAGCAGTCAAAACTGTATTGTCCATCTGCATGGGCGTCAAGAAGTTCACCACTTCTGTCTTAAGAAGCATGAAGTTGGCTTTGGAGAAATTGTTTACAGTGGTTTCCTTAATGGTGGGTGGGGGCGGGATGCAGATATCTAGGGTGATTAGCTTATGGTCAGATCTGACCAACGAGGAGTTGACTTCAGGTGTGGAACACCAGTCACTCATGTTGGTAATGACTAGGTCTAGGATATTGTTTCCCCTGGTGGGGGTGAGGATAAGTTGATCCAGGGCATTGGAATTTATGAATTACAGAAAGCATTGAGCAAAGGAGTTGGTACACGAGTAGTTTTCCCAGTTAATGGTGGGGTAGTTGAAGTCGCCCATTTTTAGGGTGTTTGGTTGAACCCTAATATTTTCCAGTATATCAAGAAAAGAGGAGTAGGAATCCTGGGGCATAGTGGGGGATCTGTAGCAAGCTACAATTTGGATTGCAGTTTTGCCCAGAGTTAGTTGCACTTGGATAACCTCAGATGCATTATGCTACGCAACTAGCCTGGAGGTGTGGCTATCCTTAATGAATATGGACACACCTACGCCTTTGTGTTCTGATCCAGGTTATATGGCCGAAAAGTGTGGTATGAGTTATAGCCCGGTAATGCAGGGGTGCTCTCTAGAGCCTTAAACCAGGTCTCAGTCACTGCACAGATATCGATGTTCTCCATTTTAAGGAGTGTCTCGAGTGAGTACATTTTGAGGTTTGGACTTCTAGCATTGAGTAGCATTACCCTCAGTTTTTGCTTGCCTGTTCCTGTTATGGTGGTGAATTTGTCATTTGAACCTTGCCTAAAAAGGCACTATAGGGGTGGCAAGACCCTTAGCCAGTATCCGGAATCCCAAGGGTGACAGGTTCAGGCCATCTCTGGCAAAGTATCATGGTCTGGCGACCATGTTGTCCCTGGCAGACAGATACTGGATCCCCTTAGAATGACACCAGAAGCTTAGCCAATTGTTGAAGTCAATCATTTTGTCCTTGTACTGTGGTATCATTCTGGGCAATGGCAGCATGCTACTCAGGGCTAGGGTCATACCTGTCTGGGCTACAAGATCGGAGAGCTCTTCCATGACTCTTTTCATGTAGGCCAGGGAGGTACATCTCAGGTCATTCACACCAACATGGACAATGACAGAGTCATATTTGTACTTGTTGTGGAGTGACCTGAGTGTGTGGGTTATGTGGCGGATCCTGGCACCCGACAGGCAGCTGACAGTAACCTTTTCCTTGTTTAACCTGGTGAGTGGGACATCAGTGTGCCTGACTATAGATTCACCTATGACTAATGTGTTGGGTATGTTGTTTTGCCTTATGGGTTGTGGTTTATTGGCACTGAGTCTGTGGGCTATGTGTCATTTGGGTTGTGTTGGGGGGGGTGGAGGTTGCTTGTGTTTCTGCTTTGGAGGTCCCTGTTGCTTGAGCAGATTATTATTGAGAGCCTCTGTGAATGTTTTTGTGTTTTTATGTGTGGATTTTGGTGGTGTAGGTTTAGTGGGACAATGTGATGAGTGTGGTGTGGTGGAAGTGTTTACCTTCTCCTCTTGACTGCCAAGTTCAGTCTTGGTTGGAAAGAGCTTTACCTCCAGTTTGGCTAGATAAGTGCATCTCTCACAGGTTGTGGTGTTAGGTAGCAGTAGGAGGAGAGGGTTGTTTGTGTACATGAGGCAATTGCTACATTGCCCCAAGATGCCCAGATTCATCAGATAGACAGGAGAGAACACTGGGAGCTGACCCTTGAACATGCCTGAATAAAAAGCTACTTTCCTCTAGACAAGTGAGGAAAGTCAGTATAAGAGCTGTTTTTTCTCTAAGCAAGTGAGGAAAGTAAGCACAAAAACTGTTTTCCTCTAGGTAAAGAGGAAGTTTGAGTGCTGTAGTAATTTGTAGCTTATTTAGTGCTAACAACACGTTCTGAACAAGTGCTGAGCACGAATAAGCAAATTCAAGTGCTATAACAAAGGATCTGTACCTGGATCTTGTGGTAGATAGGCTACCTAGTGCTGCTTACCACTCCCACTGATAAGCTAGAATGCTTCCCTCTAACACAGAGAGTCTTGGGGAACTCAGAGGCTTACAAACAGTCCTGGACACAGCAAATCTGTATCTGGACTAGACTAGTTACAGGAAAGATGGGAAACAAGCTTTTAAACCAGAAAGTTGAAAGAGATGGAAAAACTGCCCAAACGGCCAATAAACTACAATTTCCTGGCCAGAAACCACTCGAGGTAGATAGGCTACCTAGTGCTTACCACTCCCACTGATAAACTAGAAGGCTTCCCTCCAAGACAGAAAGGCTTGGGGGGCTCAGAAGCTTACAATCAGTCCTGGATACAGCAAATCTGTACCTGGACTAGACTAGTTACAGGAAAGATGGGAAACAAGCACTAAAGTGGGCTTTTAAACCAATAAGTTGAAAGAGATGGAAAAACTGCCAAACGGCCAATAAACTACAATTTCTGGGCCAGAAACCACCCTTGTGGTAGGCTACCTAGTGCTTACCACTCCCACTGATAAGCTAGATGGCTTCCCTCCAACACAGAAAGGCTTGGGGGGGCTCAGAAGCTTACAAACAGAGAACATGGCCACAGTATGTGTTAGTGATGTTAAGGTCCTTTGTACTTAGTTCTTCTGTATACATCTGCCACTTCTTCCTAATAGCTTCTGCTTTTATTAGTTCCTTCCCATCTTTTATTTTCATCATGCATATTTTGACCTTCCCTCAATACCACCAGCCTTCTTGAACAGATCCCTTTTCTTTGCCATTCTATTGCCTCTTCCATTTTTTTGCACTGTTCATTTAAATACCTCCTTATCACTCCTTACTGTTCTCTGTAACAGCAATCAGTTTGACATATTTTCCTTTGTCCGTTGTCTTTTGATCTTTTTCTTTCCTTGACCACTTCTAAAGCCTCAATTAATAGCCACTTTGCTTTCTTACTCTTTATATTTGGTATGAATTTGATGCTAACTTGTAGACAAACTGCCTGAACTTCTGTCCATAGTTTTGCAAGTGCTCTGTCCACCAGATATAATCCCTTAAATGTAGTTTTCTCCTCACCTTCAATATATATTAATTTTGAATACTGTTGAGCGTTTATCTTTCTACCTAGATGCTTTTCTTGTTTTCTTTAAATTTAAACTTTGCAATAAGAAGCTGATGGTCTGACAGTCAGTTCCAGGACTTGGTTTTGCTGACTGTATAGAACTCTTCTATCCTTGACTGCAATGTATGCAGTCAATCTGATTTTGATAATGGTCATCTGGTGATAGCCATGTGTAAAACTATGTCTTACCCTGTTGAAAGAGCATTTGCTATGACCAGTGAAGTATCTTGGCAAAATTCTAGTTGTCTATGTCCAACTTCATTTCATACTCCATTACCAAATGTGCCCATTATTTTAGTAGCACTTTGACTATCAACTTTAGCATTCTAATCATTTGTCATGAATATAACATCAGTTTTGGTGTTATTCTAGTTGCTGCAGATCTTCATAAAATTGGCCAACTTCCTGCTTTTCAGCATCTGTAGTTGGAGCATGAACATGTATCACTGTAATGTTGAATTGCTTACCTTGCAGTCTGAGATCATTCTATCAGTTTTGGACGGTTGTAACCAAGCACTGACTTTGATGCCCTTTTATTAAGTATAATGGCTTCTTCATTTCTTCTGCAAGATGTTTTCCCCACAGTAGGCCTTATCATTACAGGAAGTAAAATGACTCATTCTGGACCATTTTAGTTCACTAATTCCCAAAATGCCAATGTTCTCTATTGTCATCTTATCCTTAACCACTTCATGTTTACCTTGGTTCATAGTTTTCACATTCCAAGTTCCAATGGTGTATCATTCTTTGCATCATCACACATTTATGTCTGAGCACTTCAGCAGATGGACATCCTTCTGACTTTAATCCATCTAGAGCCATTCATACTTATCCTCTGCTTTTCCATGACAAGGTAACAGTCCAGAAAGGACCTCGCTCATTATGAAGGACATATCTCACTAGAGGTAGTATGCTTAAGCTCTCATTATTTAGTAAAACTATGACATTTCTGACTTGTTAATTATGAACTTATCAGATGTACTTTCATATGGAAGACCATGTCCAGCAAAAATAAATTTCAGAATTAAAGTATATTATGCATGGTTATGTCATACGGTTGTCCAACTTCTGGATATTTTAAATAATAATCAACAGTGAGAAGATGATGGATGCTTATTTCAACTTTCATCCAGAAAAGATCTTGAAATTTATTTGGTTGTAGTTCCGTCCTCTGATTCTTACTATGAAAAGTCTAACAGTCTTCACATCTCTGAATGGATTGCACAGTCTATACAGATATTTTAGGTTAATAAAGAATGTCACAAACTCTTTATTTAAATTTTCACTGAGCAATTTAAAAATTTGAGTCATGCATCTTCTATAATATTGTGGTTTGATATTGTTTAGGAATTATAATCTTATTGTGTATGAATACTGAGCCTTGTGACAATGAAAGCCCATGATGTTTAGAAAAAATATTAATACTGGGATTCACTGACTTGGGGAAGTTTCAACTTTTGGGGTGAGAGCTGGCAAAATAGTTAAGGTGTTTACCTCATAGACAAATGGTACAGAGTTTGACTCTTACCTTTGGGATGGGAAATTTGGCTAGGTTTAAAATGGCCTGCAAGGGCAGATAGCCTAATATTAACCCATTAACCTATGAACCTATGATACTATTGGGCTCATAACAACTGTATTTATGTATTCTGTCTTGTACAGATTCCCAACTCCTCAAGCATCCAAGCTGATGCATGCACTTGTTAAGTAAACCATAAAAGTCCCAAAACATTCAACAAAACATCAACAGCAAGTCTACATTACATGCTTGCAAGTAATCTCTGATGTGTATCAGCACTGTACATCAGTATAGCAGTTAATACTGACATTTTACATCATGTTTCTGCAAACACAGCTGCATTATCATTCTCTGTAGCTTTGCTAGTGCTTTATGAAGATACTCCTTGAAAACTCTTTGCAAAGATTTATTATATAACTCTGCTGCAATTGATTTACCATAAATAAAATAATGGAACTTATGGTGACCCAATATTTTGCTATTTCTTTCTTTTTATGTGCATAGCATGCCTTTGCATCTATCAGAGCCCTTGATATATCTGATACAGGTATATAATAAGTCCTTTATTAGGTACCATTCACATAAAGTATAAACAAATATGAAACATCACTGAATTTCAGAGTTGTGGACTCTGTAACCATTTGTAATACTTCAAACTTCTGTCTTGTTTCAACAACAAGTAATATGGCTGATGTTTGGAATAAACTGGAAAAATATTGCACCATATGAAGGGACTTTGTAAGACATGGTCTGGTTTGACTTTTTGTATATTTAACTATAGCACAGACTTTATAAAAATCAGGATTAAGCTTTCTAAATTGAAGATTCTGCTCTTGCATAGTAATTTATCACACTAGAAGATTATTTATGACATTAATTACAGCTTCTGAAACTTCTGTGATTTTAGCTACAGTTCTTTGATTCAATTAGGTCTGGAGTTTATAATATTTAAAAAAGGGACTCCAGGAAACCTGTTATCTTCCCATGTGTGTGTTGAATATGCACAGTTTACAGCTGACTTTATGCAGCATCATATGACAAACCCCTAAGGATTAGGTGTAATCACAACCATTTCCTCAATATTTTGAATCTAATGTTGTTCCCTTTTATCCAATTTAATTCTTTAGGGTCAATACATAGTCTAATATAGCTTATCTTGCTTCAGTATGGTCACTATACTATTGACTCATTCAGTTATCTCTGCTTGCTTAAAAAGTTATCGGTACCTTCCACACTTTTGAGTTGACATTCATGTCTGCTTCTAAGAACTATTGTAAGCCTTCTTGATGCATGAACAATTGGCACATCTTAGATAAAGGGTCAGATTAATTAATACCTACACTATGTGTACACAATCTGTATTTAAGAACATCCCTACCACATATGTTGTGCTTTCTGGTCACTCAGAAAGATTAAACATATAGTATATAGATAAACATATATGCATATAGTCTGTACTTTATGGTAACCTTTGAGAATCCCATCAATATTTAAGGATGCAAGAAAATCTGTAGGAAGACTAAAGAAAGTGTGTTATGCTTGTGTTGCCTGTTCACTCAGAATGGCGTACACTTATTATAGGTGTTAATGAATCCCAGGGAAAGTCTTAATTCAGTAGTATCCTGGCAGACAGCCTAAACTAATAAATGAATAGGAATAAAACTGTAAAATAGCAGTCTTAAATGTTTTTCGTCATAACTCTGTAAACTATTAATTGTATTCCTTTTACAATTCTAGCTTACGGTGTGAGGCACTTCACTATTTCTGGAATAATCTAGAAGCTTTCTCAGAGAAACACGTATAATGTCATTGACCATCTGTCCACATTCATGATAATAGTGTAGTTGAATTTTAAAGTTACTTTGAGGAACATTAAAAAATTAAATTTGCAGACAGAAGCATTAATGTTGCTTCCTGCAGAAATCTACAAATCATTCTGCATATGCAGAGTATCATTTCTTTTAAACTTTCCAAGTTTCTTGTAAGCATCATGGTTCACTGTATTTTGTCTCTTCATCAGAATTCATAACACTATCTTGAATATTAACTTGTATGTCTTGCAGTTGTACTTTCAGTCAAGCATAGTTGGACTCAATGGCTTTAATTTGTGCCCTAAGTACTCAGAGTTGTTTCAATGACTTAAACGTAGTTTCTAATAAAATACTTAAACACCTGCATCTATCTTAAATAGAATACTTCTGATTCTAGTCATAAATTTCTCAAAGTAAAAGTAATTGTTGCTTTTATACATGATTGTATTACTGTCTGAAGACTGATCTGCATTCATATTATGCAAGTCAACTGTGCTGAAAAGCATTTCTATTTGTCTGCTATTTTACCTCAAGAACATGTATACCATGTTGCAGACACACATTTCAAGTTTTAGATCTTTTTTGAAATTGATTCTAATATCCATAAAGCCTAAATATGATCAATGGCTTTAAAACATGCTTTCTTGTGTTTATAGCTACAATGTTTGCAGTTGGTGTGGTGCTTGATTCCTCATTTATTACTGTGCCATTTGTATATTTTATCCTTTTGAGATTTATTTGTCCCCATTTTCACTCGTATTTATCAATTTTAGTTCTCCACTCAGAATTTTAAGATGGGCAGTTGAAGTCACATGATTTACGTAGAGATAATGCTTTACCATGTGCCAAGCCTGACACTTTAAACAGCCTGCTGCTGAGTTGCTCATTCATGTATTCACACAACTTTGTCTCTTATTAGTGATCATCCAAATCATCAAACTTACACTATTATGTTCTTTATAAAGCACATTCACATTCCTGAACCTCTTGATTTCTAATGAAAAACAAATGCCTTATATACAGAAGATTTTTCATTGGTTCACAATATGCCTGAATTCTTTCAGTACTACTAATTTGTTTTTTTTTTTCTCCTTTTTGAGGCTGAAACTATCAAATGTCTTTATAGCTTCATCTCCTGCAACATGAAGGAACATTGGGCTTTGGACCTTTTATTACTTCTGAGCAAGCCCGTTTCCCATGAAATACAACTCAAATTTTTGAATCCAGAGTTTTCAGTTTTCTGATATATAACCAAGCAACTCTTCTATATGTCTGTATGAAGTAATGTCTAACATGACGTATTAAAACCACATTTCATTCACAGAGGTAACTTATTATCTGTCAGACACCTACAGTAAAATTGGCTAAAGTGTACAAGGGCAAAACTCAGAACAGAAATCATATTGTGTTTCTTTTCTGCACAGTAAATATGTTATTTCAAGCACGTTTCATTGACAAGTAAACCTGCTGGTAAGAAACACTGTCATTTACTGTAGTTTTGTGCATATTATTTTAATATCTCTCTCTCTCTCTCTCTCTCTCCTAGCTCTTAACTTCAGTAAATAAAGTGTGTGTTACTATTTTATTAAATGTTTCTACACTCGGAGTCTTTATTTATTTTTACTGGAAGATGACAAGTTCTATTTTGTGGACATTCCCAATAACAACACTAACAGCATACAGCATTTACTTTTGTACTCTGAAGCAACAAGGATGTCTATAACAATACTAGAAGGGGTGTACTGCAGACTAAGAAAACAATCATAACATTGATAAAATGCTCTTTCCAGCTTTAGACTTTTCCAGTAAATAATGTAAATGCATTATGTGTAGATGCTATGACTTATTTCAATAAAATGCTCATTTTGAACCATGTAGTAACTGGCCTATTTCTCTCATTAAATGATGTGGATGTGGTTCATACTTACATACTCAGGGCTGGCCTTGTTGGGCCTAATTGGGACCATTTTGGTGGGGACCCTCAGCTGCCTGTCATCTTAACACCCCACCTTACCCCCAACCCCCTTCTACCTACTTGCTTGCTGGATTTAAGAATATTTCAGATTAGGTATCAGGGGTCTATGAAATCACTATATATTATAAGCAGAACAATATCATTGGGTTGCATATAATAGCAAACAGACCATATTGCTCCAAAGTAAACTCATTTGAAACATGAAACCTTGCAAAATCTTTTTACTCAATGCAGTCCCTGACTCTTGTCCCTCATTCCCAATGTCAAAATGCCTGATGACAGAAAATGCCAGATAAATGAATTCAATGCAAATAGCTTGATGACTGTATTGAGACTGGGGTTCTCAAAAAGAGAATGACTATTTTCAAAATTCATCATACATTGTCATCTCATATAGCCCTTTCCTTTCTGAGTCACTTCCCAATTCTTATACCTTGTTATAATAATCAGCACCTCAGTCCCCCCACCCCTTAGAAAATGCATTGCTCATACACTACCCTCTTACAGCTAGAGCCAAAAGGGTATTCTTATTTAACTATGTGCTAAAGCAGGTAAGTGGACTAATGCTTGCAGATAATTTCTAGCCATTGAACAGGCCACAAGGATGACATATGGGAGACTACTTAAGGAAGCCACAGAAGCATGTTTTGGTGGGAGGGAGAAAATCAGAATGTCTTAAAGAAACACACATGGCAGTAGGGAGAACATGCAAAATACACAAAGTTTGTTCTGTTTTCCTGCAATTCATCCCAAAAGCTCTTCCACAGTCCAATCCAACCATTTTCACTAGTTATTTTCTTGCCCCCCCCCCCCCCCCTCCAATTTTGCACTTGAATCTGAAACTGTGGTATCCCTGCAGAATCTTAATGGTCAAACTGTTTCTGTGTCTTTTCTTAACCAAGTGGAAACATTTTTCTATCCACCTCTATCTCCCTCTACTGAACACACACACACACACACACACACACACACACACACACACACACACACACACACACACACACACGAGCGCACACATCTCATGGAACAGTTAAATGTGATTATTTTGGCCCATCTGCAAATGCAGCAAATGTTTCTCTGCCTTACCACTAAACTGGTAACATTCTGTTTCTTGTCTTGGTGATCAGAAGTTACCTCACATCCATGTATTTCTTCTTTTTTGTGCTTATCAATGTTTCTTTTCTTACTGACTGAGGATGGCTATTCACAATTAATTTTATAATTATATTCATTACCAACCAATCATACATTCCACATCAGTAAGAGAGGCAAAAGAAGCCAAGATCCCATTGTCAATATTTTAGTGTTATCATCTGTGATAGTAACCAGAATGATACAGAAAAACAGAAGATTAATCCAGTCTCAGGTTTGGAATGAAAACCCTACTTAGCACTCAGCAACAGCAGCCGCTAACTACCATGAGAGCATGAGTAGTGAACACTGAGAGCTGCCCAAATATTGTGATACTGCAGTATCACACCATTATTAATGCTGCATAAATGGTGTGATACTGCAGTATTAATAACACTAAACTAGCCACTAGTGCAGTGCATGACAGGAAATATATTTTGCTCCACTTATGAGACTCATAGCTACTACAGATGCAAGACGTCAAGCAGGAAATGTCTTACACTTTGCTGTAGTGTCTTTCAGGCAAATCATGCAGGGTGTATAAGACATAATGACCTTGCCAAAGCATACAGCTAGGGCTAGAAGTTGTGCCCTATTAGGCCAAATGGATCCAATTTGACTAAGGCCAGCCTTGTGCATACTGTGTACATCCTGGTGTCAATCATGTCCACATTGCCATGCAGCTCTTTAGTGGCTATTGTTGGGATTATTCCCATTGTACGTCCCTGAATGAGAAAGGCTGTAGGCCCCTCCCAGAGGCAGTTTTCAGCCAATCACCATAGATGTGTCACCATCTACAGTGCTTTATACATTACAGGTCTGATATTGAGACTGCTGGTAGGATGATGTAAGAAAGGAAGAGTAGTGGCTATATTTATAAAGATTTTTCTAAATTGCCCGGGATTCTTATTTCCAATGGTAGAGTACACTGTCAAATCTTAAGGAAAGTCTTTACCTTTTTTACACTAGACATTACATTAACAGCAGTGAGTCTCTGTTACTAAGCTAATTCACTGGAATAAATTCTTTCACATAAAGAGGTCTCCTGACCAAGGGAGCCCGCAGGATTTTTTGCAGGGGGGTGCAAATCTGGAGCACCGCCCCAACCCCACCCTCTTCAAAGCACCACCCCCAAACCCCCCCCTCCAACACACACACGCAGCCATTCCAGTATCCCATTACTTGGCTATTTCTCCCCAGTTGCCATAAACACTGTTCAAAACTCTCTGTGTGCATACTGTTTTATGCATTACTTCTACAATGATTACAGATACTTGGTTTTAATTTTCAACTTTTATTTCAAATTTTAGGGCCTCAGGGCCAATAGCTTAGTAACCTCCTATTTTATAGCACAAACACCGATAGACATTTCCTAAACTTAAACAAAGCAACAGTCTTACAATGAAAACAGACTTAGCATTAAAACTTCTCTACCTTTGAAACTCGCATGCACTGAAACAGCATTTAAACCCACATTCAAAGAAAATGCATCTGGCCAGTGGCAGGTTAAGTTTACATTTGGACTGTTTTCAAATCATAGGCCCCTTGCACACATTTCAGAACCATGCATAACTGCTTTGATTCACCTTCCTAATACAAACTGAATTATATCCCTTGTTAATACAGCACCACTTAGAGTGTGTTTTATAGTTTTGAACATTTTTTCCATTAAAGCAATGCAACAAAACATATGAACCAATAATGACAAATTGCCCAATTCAGAACATTTCAACCATAAAAGGCCACTTAAATGTCTATCATTACAATCTACCAATATCAGTCAATATGCACAATCTCTGCAGAAGTAAAAGTCATCTGAATAATTTCACATTAAAGAGATCTGAAACTAATGGAGAGGTTGTTGCTAAAAACAGCTTTATATTTCAGTGTTTCATCTACAAATTCAGTGCCTACTGCCCTTAAACAATAAATTGCCTATGTTACATTTAAAAAAATGCTAAGCTTGTATATTGCAATAGGAATAAGTGGCAAGTGGAAACACAGGTTCATAGTTACTAGGCATCTCATCCAAAGGAGGACATACTCAGGACTGCAGCACTCCACCCCCTTAAAATACAAATCTACATGTGGTGGGAGTAGAACCTACAGCCCTCTAAATCAAGATGCAAGTATGTTACCTGCTATGCTACTTGACTGATTTGACATTCTGCATCACAACAGTGATACCATTTGCTAAACAAAACAGTTGCACATTTTAAGCAGACTTAGCATGAACAGCAATAAACATCTCTTCCCTTGAAGCTCACAATTTCTTGAAAATGTATGTGAAAATAAATTCCACCTGCTAACTCTAAATAGGGCATTTCACTCTCACACATGCATACCTCAACCTCTTAGTGCAAGAAATCTGGACAAAGCCTAAAATAAATAGGGACGGATTATAAATATTGCTCTCATGAATGTAATAATTGTAGAATAACAGGATTTGTGTTACTATGCATTTTTCTAAAGGATATGACATCTAAAACTCAAATGTCTGTTATTATTTAGCAACTTCAATCCTTTTTATTTATTTGGCATTTGTGAACCGGGATAGTCCATCTGTGCAAAATCCCTTTTTCAGTGGAGGCCCGGGGAGAAAAGCTCAGGAGGAATATGGGGCAGAAATCTGGACATTCTGAAAAAACCTGGACAGCTGAACACACACACACACACACACACACACACACACACACACACACACACACACACACACACACACACACACACACACACACACAACCCACAACCTCTCAATCTCTTAGCACAAGAAATCTAGAAAAAGCCTGCTATAATGTTGGGGACAAAGGCCCAAACTAAGGCCACATTAAGAAAGTTGCTAGAATAACAGGATTTGATTTAGAATGAATTTTCTACAGGATATGAAGTCTGAAAATCAAATACATGTTATTATTTAGTAACTTCCTTAGCTCATCCCAGCGATTTGTCGAAAAAAAAAAATGAATTTTTATGAGGAACAGACCAAAAAGATAAGGCAAAAGTCTGGACATTCTTTGGAAATCTGTACAGTTGATAGGTATGACACACACATACATCCCCTGACCCCCTTAGAAAGTGCATAGAACAACCAAGTCAAGTTTTTGAGAGAATATACTAACTTATGTACTACCACTATGGCCTCAATATTATGTAGTTTGACAAGAAATTTCTCCTTAAGGAATCATCTCTACAATAACAAACATTCACTTGACCATCTAATGGCTGTGAACTGCAAGACAAAGGTCCTCAGGAACAGAAACTGATCGTATACTCCTGAGGACAAATTAATTATATGTTAAAGTTGAAAAACCAGCCTCTGAATATGATTTCTGAACTTGCTTTGGAACCTAACCTGGCTCTCAGTACATGACAGTGCTCAAGTGCAGGCTCACACACACCTCCCTCCACTAAGTAGTGGATAAGAACAGAATGAACAACACATATAATGTTTTGTTTAAGCAATAAGATGTTCAACCCCCTTGGAGCAGACACATAAATTAAATAAGAAGCAGCAACAATGTAAATAAAAGGGAACAAATTTTCTGTTTAACCAAGCAAGCAATAAGAAGTGCAACAGACACAAATTAAAAAAGAAGTACCTACCTTGCTGTAAAATGAAATAAGCAGTGGCAATAAGAAAGGGAACAAGGCTAGCAAGCAAATACTCTCCTTACTGTAGCCCAACAATTGTATATAAAAATTGCATGGGCAGGATGCATGAAGACCAGGACTGGACTGGAAAGAACAACAGTTACTTTGGGCACACAAATTTTTCTTTACTTGCAGAGTCCAGACTCCAGAGTCTACTCTGTTGTGTCTGTTACACAGATGAAATAACACAGTACAGCCCCACACACCCCAACCACATTTGGCCAATACATAAAAATACAACTTTCAGTTAAGAATACAGCTTTCCATTAAGCAAATTAGATAACACACACAGCCCCAGCTTGGACTTTGTTAAAGTCCGTTAAGCAGACAGCTTGTAAAACAGTGAGTCCAGTAAGCAGATACAATAAATACACACACACAGCTTCTAGACTGATGAGTTAAGCAGATAAAATGACACAGCCCCAGCTTGTAGTTAGTTAGGCAGATAAAAAACAAACTTAACCTTTGGCCCAGCACTAATGGACTTTCTTACCTGGAGGCTGAGACCTTCTGCTGCCATTTCTATAACTGTTTCCCTCCAAATAGATATCCAATTCCAACCTAGCCCAACAGGCAGTAGTAGCTGATGTCAACACGCACGCCCTGAAAGCTGGTGATGTGTGGTGACATCAGCCATAAATTTAAAGTGGCAATGCCATAATATAGAAAAAAAAAAAATCGTTAATTAAAAGGGCTATGCAGAAATTCGTGGTACCCCATTAGTTTGCCCTAAAAACTGGTAACTACCTTGGAATTCAGTACGGTTGAGAGGTATGTAACTGTCTTCACTTTTACATCCTGCCGACATGGTTAACAGGAACTTGAGCTGTGCGATCCTCAGGTTGGGATTTTTTTATTTAAAAACAGCTCTAGGTACCAGAACACACTGAATGAAATGCACCTACATTTGACACACTAGTAGCAGCCCTCCCCGAGTCACACAGAAGACGAAAACAGGTCGCAAACACCTGTTGCATCTGTGCGACTGGACGGGATGTAAAGGGCATTCTTAAAGAGGAACGCCCTTTAAAAAAAAAATACGTTTTTTTTTTTTTTTTTTTTAATTAAAATAAATTTCTCAGCCAGCCCGGTTCCAGGGGGGTGCAAGTGCACCCCCTTGCACCTGCCTGCGGGCGCCCTTGCTCTTGACCTCTCTTCCCACATGTACTCTTTCTCCTCATTTTTCCTCTCCATATTTTTTTCTTCTTCTATGGTTTCGTCTTCAATTAGTTCAACCTCTCCCTCAGCCTCTTGTTGTCATCCCTCAAAATGTTTTCTTCCCTTCCGCCCTCTTTCTTTTTTTCATAATATAATCTTTGCTCTTGAAAATTCACCAGAAATGTCCCTTTTTACACAACCCGCATACACACACCTTCTTGCCATATGTCCTTTCTCCCCACACTGGTTACATTGTATTTTGTCACAATCATTAATTAAATGAAAACAGTCGCCACAAAAGAAGCATGATTTACATTGGCCAGCATATCTTAATGTCCCTCTATGACAAGCCACAATCATAACACTTGGCAAGTGTTTCATAGTGTTTTTTTTTTTCACATTTCAAAACCATTCCCAAACTCCACTCTCCATTCTATAGGTTTCTGTCATCTTTCACAATGTTATCAACAGTTTTAAACAAACCTTGCATGCATTTTTAACATTCTCTTCTTCCACTTCATTATTTCTAAACTGCAAAAAACTTTTTTAACACTTAAGTTGCTATCAGAAAACAAATAATTGTTCAACATGTAAATGTTCTTTTTACAGTTACAAATGTTAAGTCACAAAAAGTCTCTGCCCCTATATGTATAAAATACCTAATTTCTTGAGCTTTAAAACGCAGAACAGCTACTAAATTGTCCCATACATAATATCTGTCTATATCAATGTTATTATTTACTCTAACTTTACCCCTCTCTCCTCTCCGCCTATACCTCAAGATATACCTTAAACTGGCTCACCTAAAGATATCCCACAAGATCAAATCCTAAATGTGCTATCAAAAGCTAAAAGTACTGCATCACTGGGTCCTGACAATATCCCTGGATGCATCCTAAATAGCATGAAGTACAATTTAGCCACACCCCTAACAACAATGGTCAGACTCAGCCTCTATACAGGTTTTGTACCAACTGAATAGAGAACATCTACAGTCATTCCCCTGCATAAGGGAGGACCTTCCACCAACCTACGTAATTATAGACCCATAAGTCTGACCAGCCTCATATGCAAAGCCATGGATAGACTTATCATGGAATTAATCAATCAGAACATATGGAACCGCCAAACACTGGACCCGTCTCAGTTTGAATTCATCAAAAGCAGGTCATACTTACTCAACCTGGAGGATTTTTTTTTTTTTGAAAAGGTCACCAAATCAATGGATGAAGGCAAAATGATACACACCACATACTTTAACCTGGCCAAAGCTTTTGACACAATTGCTTTTTTAGGCATAGTAGAAAAGTCATATAAACTATATAAGCTATATAACCCCTATGCCACCTACTGGATTGCTGACTGGCTCACAGATAGGATGCAGATAATCAAAATAGTGGAAGTTATCTCCACAAATAGACCAGTCACCAGTGGCGTGTCCTAGGGTTCTGTGCTGGCATTTTCTTGTTTGGAATCTACCTTTCTGAAGTAAAAGACAATACTAAAGGGCCCTGGCTGACTAACTTTGCAGATGACCACAAACTAGGAACAGTCATTGAATCCCCAAGTGACTTAGCCATTCTGCCAAATAAACAACTGGTGCCAGAATCGTGGACTGAAATTAAATGCTAAAAATGCATTATTGTATCCTTTTGGGTTCATCAAGGGCAAGCCATGCTTACTCAACCTGGTGTTTTTTTTTTTTTTGAAAAGGTCACTAAATCAATGGATGAAAGCAAAATGGTACACAAAAAGACTAAATAATATGTCCTACATGGGCTGACTCAACGCCCTGTCACTGTACTCTGTATCCTACAGACTGCTAAGAGGTGACCTGTGTCTGGCATACAAGTCATCCTCTGACACATTACTGATGAATTTACTGCACATCAACAAGTCAGATAGCATTAGAAATACCTGGCCTAATGATCTAAATCTCTTATGCAACATCAACAGAATGGTTTGGACGGACAAGTATATCCCACAGAGGATACCACTGCTGTGGAACAGACTCCCCATCTGCATAAAACAAAGTTTATTCCTGTCCATATTCAAGTTCAACATAGATATATGTATGGGAAACAAAAAAATGTATCCCAGGACTGCCCCCTGTAATACTAATGGACTGAGGCAGCTGTTAAATGCTTCATGCCATGCATGGATTCCCTCAAATTATCTATGGTATGATCCAGTTATTCTCATTAGGAGTAATATATGATTGTCAACAATGGGATGCTTAAGGCCAATGTTTAATCAAATAGGATTGGCTATTTCAAGCACAAAACGGGGAAATGGCTAGGCTTAAAATAGCCTGCAAGGGCAGCTAGTCTAGTGCTTACGAAACTATGAAGCTATTTTTGTTGTTATTACAGTGTGTCTTTTCTTTTTAAAAACAATTTTATTTGCAGTTTGTTGCTGTTCTCCTTTTTTGCCTGCTGTCACTGCTGCATATGTTTTAGTTAGTGAGTTTTCTGCTGCCACAAAACCAGACTCCTCAGTTTCATTGTGCTTTCCTCTTCTACTTTCTGTTATTGCTGCATATGTGCATTCTCTGCAGCCATATCACCTGCTGCTTCTTTCTCCACATAACTTTTTCACAAGTGCTGAGGATGGTAATCTGCCCTCTAACCCCATGAAGCAGTAGATCTGTCTCCTGGATCATCTGCAAGCCCTCCTAATGCCAGTTCCGTTACCTGCATGACTCCAACAAACCCAGTTACTTACTTCTCCAATGAGACAGTTAAATGCTGCTTATTTTATATCATCTACAGCACAGGAAGCTTTATTAACATTCTGATAGTCCCTATTGAACAACTTTTTCCACCTCCAAACTCTCCACAGTTTTCTCTCCTCCTATATGCTGCTGTTCCCTTAGGCCTCTTCCTTGCTGCTGTAGGAGCCTCCCAGCGGGGAGAGGTTACCTGAATCCTTAGCCAGATTTCCCTTAGTAATATAAATATCACCTTGAGACAACCTTCAAAAGGGGTCACTAACCGAATGGGACTAAACCACTGAACAAAAGATAAATAAATAAATATGATGGGTGCCCAACACATCAGAGTAATGAATATTACTGATGTATAACGCTAAACAGGAGCTCCATTGTGACTATTATGGCCAACATATGTTCTCAGTATTGCAAACTGAAAGTCCAGAGGGCAGACCTGACTTTGGGCTAATAACATTGTCAGGGTCAGTTAAAGGTAAAATGAGGTTACAGGCCTTTTATCCACAACAGAACAGAGAGAGAAATAGTCACTCTTCGGTGCTCATCTGAGTGCACAGAAATTTAAATAGATCTTTTAACATGTCTTACAGCACAAAGTGAGTAAATGTTATATTTTTTAGTAGGTAATAAATTTAGTAAATGAAACAAATTCTTCAGTCAGTAACAACTCTGCAGCAGATTGCTAGATGAATCATTTTCAGGCAGACTGTTTTTGTTCAGTTTCACAGAGAATAACTGTGTACCCTTAATGATGGGATGATGCTTGCAGTAAACTGATATGTGCTTGCTTTGACTGCACACATTTGATCACTGCTGAGATAGGAAGATATGGAGAATGAATTTAAAATTCCTATTGACTTTAAATAGGATACTGTTAATTGTACTTGTGGGAGAACAACAGCAGAACCTGAAGCAAATTGGATTTCATTATCTGAATGTTCAGCCAGACTACTGCTTTTTAAGTTCCCTGTTACTGTTGCCATGAATTTGCTCTGGGGATGACATTTTCCTTGATCAGCTAGATTAATTCTTTTCTCAGTATCTGCTCTCTGCTCTGTGTTAATGAGTACTGTGGAGAAGCTAATGCATAAACACTGTGTGCTTTGGAAAAACTGTCAGTAAATAAGACAGTCAGCCTGAATGTCATGCATTACAATAACAATTGTTTGCTTCAGTTTTTTCATTTAAATGGAACTCTTCTATTTTTTGTAAATGGTCATGATTTTAACGTTGTATGTTCATATAGCTGATGGACCAGTTTAGCAGTGACTGACAGCATCCCTGCAGGTTCTAGTACTATTCTAGATGTTGAATGTATTAATTCTTCTTCAGGCTCAAAGGTTTTAACTGGTGTTTTTAATGCATGTGTGTGTGTGTGTGTGTGTGTGTGTGTGTGTGTGTGTGTGTGTGTGTGTGTATATGTGTGTGCCTGCGTGTGAGTGTGTGTGTGTTTTTTGTATGAGTGTATTTGTGTCAATGTATGTGCATGCACAAGAACATGTATATAGCATGAGAGTGCATGTGTACATACACAAGTGAGCTCATGTGTATTGTACATGTGTCTGCTCTTGTGTCCATTTGTATGTGTGGGTGTGTGTACTTGTGTACTTCGGTATATATGTAATGTGTTTGAATGTGTGTTTGTGTGTGTGCACACATGAATCTTTGCTTGTTTGCATATGCGTGTGTGTGTGTGTGTGTGTGTGTGTGTGTGTGTGTGTGTGTGTGTGTGTGTGTGTGTGTGTGTGTGTGTGTGTGTGTGTGCATGAGTTTGAGTATGTGTATGTGCATGCCCAGGTGTGAAGGTTAATAGCAGAGAACCTGCTTCCTGCCAAACAGTATATAGCTTCCGGGTTTCCCCTGCGTTTTATTGACTGTACGTTTGGTCGACAAACCTTAGGGGTGGTCTAGAATGTTGAAGGTACAGATAGCTGAATGTCCAGTATGTCAACTGTATGTTTCATTGAGACAAGTGAGTGGGGTTTTGGTGGAGGTGAGGATTTTTGTTAGAGTTAGGACTGGGGTTAGGCGAGGGGATAGGTTTTGTACATTTGAGTGCAAGTGTGTGTATTTTAAGTTTAGGGTCATGGTAAGTAATGGGATAACCTTCACAGTGTGTGTGTGTGTGTGTGTGCATGTTTGTCTGTTCGAGTCTGTCTTGTATACTAACACTGTTACAGGAAGGTTTTCTCATAAGGTAATGTATAAGGATAGGTTTGGGGGCAGGACAGATTTAGGGTTAGAGATAACACACATTACTGAGGTGAGCAGAGTGCATACTATTCAGATGAATTTGAGGCTAGTGTCATGGGTGCTTTTAGTGTGAATATTATGAAGGAAATTGTTTTTCTTTTGTAAGGAATTTAGGGTACTCGATATTATGAATGTTCGAACTTAATGCTGCTGTTTTACCTTTGACGCCTTTGACATTGGGTACATTTGATAATACATAATAGAACCAGCTCCAGATACTGATACTCTTCTATCTTAGCTAAAATACAGTGGTGAAAGATAACAGTCCTTTGAGCTGAAAAGGTGGCAGCCCATGCATAACTTTTTTAAATTAGTAATAGTATTCTAATTTATTACCTGTGAGCCAAGAGACAGTCATTTTCCATGTCAGTGTTTATTTCTATTGATCTTCTCTTACTTATGCAGCCATAATTTTGGTGGCTTAGGAATGGGTGACCCTTTTATTCTGCATGATTAGCTACTCAACAAAACTTGCAGTGAACCCATCTTCTTACTGACTGTTGTACCATCTGTCTCTCTTTTCCTAATGAGTCTGTTTTAGGTATACTGAAATCTTAATGTGGTGTTTGTTGCCAGTTCCTTGATGCGATTTATAGTTTCATTGTTCACAGCATTGTTACAAGTTTGCAGCCACAGCTTTTATGAGCTTCTGAAACTGCAATATTCTTTAGTAGTGGCTATATTTATAAAGATTTTTCTAAATTGCCCGGGATTCTTATTTCCAATGGTAGAGTACACTGTCAAATCTTAAGGAAAGTCTTTACCTTTCTTACACTAGACATTACCATTAACAGCAGTGAGTCTCTGTTACTAAGCTAATTCACTGGAATAAATTCTTTCACATAAAGGGGTCCAAGTTATTAGGAGCTTTTATTGCAATAAATATGCTGCATAGCCCTTCATGCTTATAACAATAGTTGGCACCAGCCTATTAACCCTCAGCTTCTCCTCTTATGAAAGCTGGAACTGCATACAGTTTTTTTACAAAATGTTTCTGGACCCTTCTTCTAACAATATATTGCTTTATTGTAGTCTAAGGTGTGTGACTAAAGCATTATATAATGGAGCCAATATTTCATTTTTTTCTGGAGGTAATATACCTCAAAATTATGCTTAGCATATCATATTACTTCCTTCTATATATGCCACATTAAAGTCAGAGCAGAAATTATCACAAAAGATGGTTCTGATGTATTTAAAAGTTTATTATGCATACTGTTAAATTACATGCATTGGGGTTGTTCTTCAACCCAAATGTCTTAACTGTCACATTTTGGTGTGGGGACTCAGTGTATACTCAACCACAAATTTAAGGAGTCAGCTGTCTGACATTGATGAATCAGTGAAAAAATATTAAATAATAGGAGGCCCAACACTGAGCCCTAGGATACAGGTACTAGTAATTACATTCTAATCAGAGAAGCCTGTAACAGACACTTTAAATGTATGACCAGTCAGCATATCTTAATCCATTTAATTACATACATGTAAACTGACAACATTTTATATCTGTCTAGTAATTTGTCACATGACATGGTGTCAAATGCCGTGGCCAAGTCAGCACAGATTGTAGAAATTGATAAGCCTGTACCAGAAACTTTGTTAACACAGTTATAAAGATCTACGAGGATTCTCCATATGCAACTTGTGATGTATTTTGGTCTTCTAGACCCAAAATAGATGCAGTTAACCTAGTGATTTCAATATTTGCTCATGATACTGTAAAAGCTAGTACGCAATATATACTGGTGAGAGTTAGAGCTGTCACATGCTTTATTTACCGGACTTATGACAGCCTATTATCATTCCGGAGAAACATATCTATGCAAGGTGGTTAAATCAGGTAAGATAGGTAAGACAGGTAAGGAAGATATTTCAATTAAGAAAAGATTTCATCCTGTATAGCACCTATGCCCATGCCAGAGTATGCTTTACACTTAGATAATACAAAGAAGACCTCTGCTATCACTGAAATCTGCTGCAGAGGTAAAACTATTAGAAATATGCATAACTTCTGAGAGACTGCACTTAGGTTCTATCTGAGATTAGAATATGGCAGCAAAATTATTTAATACACTATCAATAGCATAAATATTGATTATGTAACAGACCACTAATTATCCATGCTTTTGTTTTTATTAATGGCTTTGATATATATATATATGATTTCACTGTATTGGTCTTAATATTAGAAGTAGGAAACATTTTGAAGAGCCAGTGTAAATACTTCTTACTATATGCCTTATGCATTTTGAAATTCTGGGTAGGGGGTCCATATATATCTGTCTTCTGGTTTGGAAATAAGTACTGGAACAACAATAATATTCCACAGTTACTTATAAAATTAATTGTAGTAGGTTAAATTTCAAGTCTAATCATTTTTCTGCTGTACCCCTTACCGAGAACTTCTGAAATTATCCTATTGTCATATATTCTGAAGGAGATATTGATAGAAACTACTAAGCTGCCATGGTCAGATTTACCAAGTGGTGTGAGATTTCCGATGTTAATATTTTCAGAGTTGACCGATATAATAACCACAGCACCAGTCCTGCTGGAAGAACACCTGCACCTCTCACATTAATTCATTTAACCAATCTGCATTAATACTAAAACAATTTTAAATACTGACTGTACTATTTTACTTTGTGTTTTGTTTGCTAGATTTTCACTTGTATATAAGCATTTTCTGACTCACTTTTAAACCAAGTAATTAATTTCTTGTCACACTTTATATATTTAAGCCATATGACTATATTTTGTTGTTTTTTTCTTTCTCACTGTTAATATCTGCCAGATTTTAAGTCTTCAGTTTGCTATGCTACCTGTATTGTATTTGCACTCTTATTGTATACAATGTCACTACCTGCTACTACTGTAAGAGCTGTCTTCTAGAAGCATTGTTATACAAGATTATTGGTCTTGCCTCCCACTTGACCAATTTATTCTGTTCTAGCCTTTTCACCGTTATGAATGAATGTTACTATTTTTTTTTCTTTATCGTATTATACAATTTTCTTTCTACTAACAAAATAGTTTACTAACAATGGAGCTTTTCTGCTTGGGCCTCCTGTGAAAAAGGGTTTTATGCCCAGTCGGACTCTCCCGGTAAACAAATGTAAAATAAATAAATATTTGCTATGTCATGTT
This sequence comes from Protopterus annectens, assembly GCF_019279795.1. Taxonomy (NCBI): domain Eukaryota; kingdom Metazoa; phylum Chordata; order Ceratodontiformes; family Protopteridae; genus Protopterus; species Protopterus annectens. The sequence continues at coordinate 493,572,391 of NC_056729.1, read as the reverse complement.
TACATGGAGAACTATGCTGTTCAGTTTTTGTTAAAAACTGCTGGAGTATTTACAGACTGAAGCTATGTGTGATACACACATCTTCATTTTTATTGAGGCTGCATTCTGGAAGGTTTTTAGCTTTACTGTCCTTAAACTGAATTCACTGTTTTTATTAACAATAAACACTCAAAAATTGAGCTTTCATCAGAAATAGAATAACTTAATGAGATAATTGTCAAGAAGCTGCAAAAAATTATTATATCAGGCTGATGCTATCACTGAAATCTGATGCAGAGGGAACAGTACGTAGACTACATAGAAAAAAGTCCAGTCTTCGTGTAGATAATCCTTAACAATTAACAATGGAAGCATTAAAACTCTTAGAAATGTATGCATTGTATGTAGAACTGTATCCAAATGTTAGGCTTCACCATGTAAATTCAAAATTAAATGCATTTTCTTGGAGAAATCAGATTTTTATAACAAAAAATATTTTACTGATGAAAAACCATGTTTATTGAGGCCTATATAAAATGAGCTCTTCATAGCCTTTTGTTAGCGTGAACTCATATGTAGTCAGTAATTGTGGATATAGTTACTCTGTATGCCAGTTGACACATGACTAGCTGATAGTATTCAATGAAAAAGCTCAACAACAGACACTATTTGCCATAATTTAGCATTTGTTAAAAAGCTGGATATGGTACATGTAGTAAATTGATGATTGCCTTAAAATATACAGGTGCAATTTCTTATGTAATTTTTACTTTGAGCAATAACTGATTACAGTTCAAGCGATCTCTCAGGCTTCATCCTTTTTTTCATAGCCACAAAGGCTAATGTGTCTTGTTACTTTCCTGTATACCAGGAACTAAAGCAAGTTATTTTATTATAAGTTTCCCATAGCCTCAATTAGCAACTAATTTATAGTTATACATAGCAGCACCACACACTTTGACCAAACTGTTTATTATAAAGAAAGGATTTGTTCCATTAAGACAATATGCTTTAACTATATGACTCAAGCCACTCCTTTATAAGCTTCAATTGCAGATATAAAAACGTGGGTAAAGTACAACTCTAATTTAGGAGAAGCAATGTGGGTTTAGTTCCTGTAATGGAACAGGAGATCAACAGTTGTTGGAGAAGTCATAGTAGTGTGCCAAGACTTTATACATGTGTTTTGTGGACTTGTATATGACCATGTACCTGAGAATGCCATCTGGGAAGTACTCCAGCTGACTTTGGTCCCAGGGCCAATACTGTGTGCCATTCAGTCCTTTTACTGAGGAGTGACAGATGCATGTCTATTTTCAGAGTCAAATGCATTCAAGATTGGTGTTGAATTCAACCAAGTTTTTGTGTTGTTTCACCTTCTGTTTTTAATTTTTACTGATAGGCTATCAAGATATAGCAAGGTCTGAGACTATCCAGTTTAGGAATGATGGTGACATATTTGTGTTTGCAGATGATGGTGTAGACTTAAGTTTAAGTGACAATGATAGTCAGTCTGCAGTGGAGCAATTTATGAAGCAGCTGGGATGAAACTCACCTCCTCCAAATTAGAGTTCATGGCTCTGTCCCAGAAAAGTATGGGTTGCCCTTTGCAGTAAGGGAGAACATCTGCCAATGGTGGTGGAGTCTGGCTATTTTGGGGTCCTGTTCATGTGTGAAAGTACAGGGGATTAGGATGCAGAAAAGAAGATGGATGCAGTTTCAACAGTACAGCAGGCATTGTAGTGGGCTATGGAGATGAAATAAGAACTCAGTCACAGGGCAAAGCTCTAAGTTTATCAGCCAGTCTATGTCCCCATTTATCAGCTAGTCTATGTCCCCATTTATCAGCCAGTCTGTGTCCCCATTTATCAGCCAGTCTGTGTCCCCATTTATCAGCCAGTCTCTGACCCCATTTATCAGCCAGTCTATGTCCTCATTTATTGGGTCTATATCAGAACATCGAAGTATTAAAACTTCGAATGTTCTGATATCGAACACTATTCAGCGAATGCTAAGAATAGCGAAGCTGCAGAACAGCAAATTCTTTCCTCGGGAAAGAATTCGGTTGGCCGTTTCTGTGGCTTTGCTATTCTTAGCGCTGTGGTGGAAAGTTATGGGTTGGGTTCAGGTAAGTGCGCGATTGTTTGTACCTTAGGGTTAGGGGTGGGTTAAGTGAGTTAGGGTTAGGGCGCGGGTTAGGCGTGTGTGTGATAGTGACAGACTTTAGGGTTAGGGGCGGTTTAAGTGAGTTAGGGTTAGGGCGCGGGTTAGGTGAGTGTGCAATAGTGATGGACCTTAGGGTTAGGGTTTGGGATAAGGTAAGTGGGTAGATAGTAGTGTATGTTTAGTTTAGTGTAGAGTTAGCTGTAGGAATTTAAGTGTATGTGTGTGATTGCTGTTTGTTTGATGTGCTTGTGTTGTGTGTATGTGTTTCGGAGCAGCAAATTTTTTCCATGGGAAAAAATTTGCTGTTCTGAATGTTCGATATTTTCATGTTTAGATGTTTTGGGGCCGATGAAATAGCATTCGCTATTTTCATCTTTCGATAATGTGATATAAAGGCCATCTCTTAAAGGATGGGGACATACACCCTAATCCAGGCCCTACCATAGCAGCTTCACTAAATAACCACCACACATCTGACCAAAATCCCACTAGTCTAAATAAACTTACTAACTCCCTACTAATAGCGCACCTAAATACTCGCAGTATAAATAACAAAATTGCCCACATTCATGCTCTACTTGAAACTCACTCAATTGACATTTTCTGCCTTACAGAAACATGGTTAAAGCCAGGAATCAAGGATAACGAAATAATTCCTCCTGGCTACAACATTCTGAGGCAGGACCGCCTAAAGCGTAAGGGAGGAGGAGTTGCACTCCTTTACAAAAATGGACTCCAGATCTCCTCTATTAATGACATCCCACCCTTGCAAAATAAAGCTGAAATCCTCATCTCTAAACTGCAGATTAACCCTAAAAAATCCCTCTATATAATTTGTCTCTACTTACCCCCAGGTAATAACAACATAATTATTGAAGAAATCCTTTGATGGCTGTCTACAAATTACCCACAGGAAACAATAGTACTAGGTGACTTTAATTATGACTGGAAAACCATTAATACCATTAACCCCTCCACTCACATTAATCTCCACGGTTTTACTCAAACAATCAACCTAACGACCAGAATTAACAAACCTACAAACAAAGAGAGTACCTTAGACTGGATACTCACAAATAAAGACCCAACTACTTACAAGGTAGGTACCCTACCAGACGATCTTAGTGATCACATGCTTACCTACATAATAAGACAAAAAAATGATATCTTCATCACCCCAACCTATAGAACAATTCGGTCTAAGAAACATTTCAACCCTGAACTCTTCCAAAACGAACTTAGAGCTTGTGATTGGAAACCTGTTAAAAACCTTCCACTCAATGAAGCTGTCACATATTTTAACTCTCAATTTCTTGCTATCCTAGATAGGCATGCACCCCAACGATCTATTAGAATGAAATTCAAACCAGCCCCATGGCTAACACTTGAAACTAAGAATAAAATACTACAAAGAAATAAAGCTTGGCATAATTGGAGAACTAACAGAACCTCCCCTGATAGACAAATCTTTAGACAATTGAGAAATATGACAAAAAGGGATATACTATCTGACAAAAAGAACTACTATAGCAAGCTTCAACAAACGCACCAAAAGCAACCTCAGAAATTCTGGGCAAGCATCAATAGTCTCCTTAAACCTGGTCACTGTAGTACACCATCTCCTCATGATGCTGATCAAAACACCCCACTCCAAACTGCGAATAATTTCAACACCTACTTTACAGAGACCATCCAGTCCTTAGCAAGCCAGCTTTCTTCTGAAAATATGAAGCAACCTTCCCATAGTTCTATACCTCTACCAACTTTCACATTTCACCCCATCTCTACTAACTCTATCTCCAAAATCCTCCTAAAGCTTAAACCTTCTTCCCCCTCAGCAGACCAATTACCTGCTGAGTATCTGCAAATAGCAGCAAAATCCATTACCTTTCCCATATCCATCCTACTAAATAGAACCATTAATGAAGGTATCATTCCTGAAATTTGGAAGGTCTCCCATATCATCCCACTTCATAAAGGTGGTAAATCCACTGACTATTCTAACTACAGACCAATAGCTCTTCTTTCACCCTTAGCTAAAGTCATGGAAAAATGTATTCACCATCAGTTACTTAACCACTTAATGAAACACAATATTTTGGCTACGTGCCAACATGGCTTTAGGCCATTTCACAGCGCCACCACCGCCCTTCTATCCTTCACTGATACCATCAATAAAAACCGTAATAACAACACCCTCTCTTCTGCTCTTTTCATCGACCTGTCAAAGGCTTTTGATATGGTCAACCATCCCCTACTGATAAATACCCTTGAACTTCTGGATCTCGACCCCCCAGCTATTCAATGGTTCAAATCTTACCTTAACAATAGGCAACAAGCAGTTGTCTGGCAAAATAAACTATCATCCCTTCTACCAGTCTCCATAGGAGTCCCCCAGGGCTCAATTCTGGGACCCCTTCTTTTTTCACTATTTATCAACGACCTTCACATTGCAGTCCCTGAAGCCACCTGTATTCAATATGCCGATGATTCCACACTTATATGCTCTGCTAACTCCACCTCAGACCTCCACTACATAACCCAAAAAGTATTTAACATGGTTGAAGAATGGTTCCTAAAACGTTGCCTTCTTTTGAATGCCAAAAAAACTAAACTGCTACTATTTCCACCTACCAATAGGTCCCCTCCTATTGATCTCTCTATTGTATCTAGCAAAGGCACTCTGATAACACCTGAACAATCTACCAAACTTCTAGGAGTGACAATCGACAACAACCTCACCTATGATATACACATTAACAACACCATACAAGCAGTGAACAGAAAAATTGGTTCCTTATACAGAATCAAACCTTTCCTTACTCCTCAGGCCAGAACCACCATTGCCCACTCTCACTTAATCTCTACACTTCTCTATGCTTCATCAATTTATACTAATCTAAAAAGAGCTAACCTCCAAAAGATTTCTCATGCCTATAACAATATCGCCAGGTTTGCTACCAGCAATCCATACAAGACACACCATTGTCTTAATCTTAAGCAGTTCAACTGGCTTGAATTACCTAGCTTACTAACATTTTCCCAACTCATCATTGCTCATAAAATCTTTTATCAACCTAAAAATACTCCTATTCTTACTAACCTTATCACCCCATATACGAATCTAACTTCTCTACGCTCCTCTACTAGATTACTTGTTTGTACTACAAAGTTTAATAACTTGTCAGGTGATAGCATTTTCTCAAACACTGTTGGCAAATGCTGGAGCCTTCTACCAACAGACCTAACTCTAATACCATCCCTTTCTCTCTTTAAACTAAGACTCAAACTTCACCTAAAATCACACTGGTTGTGCCCCTGCACAAACCCTGACTAATTGCTTCCTCTTTCACTTCTATCTTCCTACTCCCTAGAGTCCACTTTCACCCTTTTACCCCGCTTATGTATATTACTGATCTCCTTTTTTTATTGCTCTCTGACTTTTCCTTTCTTCAACCTACTTCCTCTTCAACCTTCCAATAATTCTCCTGTATACAAAGGTTTGCATATAATTACAATGTTTACAAGTATATTATACCTTTTTTTTAACAAACTACCCTTAAACAATTTTCATTATGCCACACTTACTAAGAGTAGTTCATCCTCAAAAAAAAAAAAAAAAAAAAAAATAATAATATTTCAATTTATTTTTTCCCTCTATTCTTATTTGGTTTCAATGTTTTTCTGTTACAATTACTACTGTTTATAATTGTTAATGTAATTCCACTATTAATCTTTAATGTTTATAATGTTTGTCTGGAGCTTTTCTCCCCGGGCCTCTACTGAAAATGGACATGTATCCAGTTAGACTAGCCTGGTCAACAAATGTAAAATAAAAATAAAATAAATAAATAAATAAATTTATCAGCCAGTCTATGTCACCATTTATCAGCCAGTCTGTGTCCCCATTTATCAGCCAGTCTGTGTCCCCATTTATCAGCCAGTCTGTGTCCCAATTTATCAGCCAGTCTGTGTCCCCATTTATCAGCCAGTCTATGTCCCCCATGCTCAGCTTCAGCCATGAACTTGAGGTAGTGAATAAAAGGATGAGATCACAGATGTAAATGGCAGCAATCATGCACCTTCACAAGGCAGCTAAGCCCACCCACTATGGCAGATTGAGGTGCTTGACAATCTAGGATGATCTGGGAGTATAGTTAGCACGCCTACTTGTCAAGAGGAGCCAGTTCATATGGTTTGGCCACATTGTGAGGATACATACTGCACACATACCATGGGAATTGCATGAGGCATGGCCCAGTAGGAAAGGAATGCCAGGACAAACCCATAAAATACTGGAGAGTATATCTCCTAACATACCTGGAAACATCTGAAAATCCTACAGAATGAGTTGGGGACTACGGCTGGGATTGTTGAAGTCTGGTTTACCCTCTTTGGCTTGCTATCACTGTGAAGCTGACCAAGACAAGGGATTTAGAAAATGGATAGATAGATGGATGCTTCAGTGTAGTAATCACAATATTATTTTTACCACATACTTTCTTCAAGTACTATTACTCTAGTAAATCTAATTCTGTTTGCATGAGCTGGTGTCTATATAAATTATTTTTTGACTGTGCTATTGTCTGAATGAAACAAAATTGCTTTATTTACCAAAACTTTTCCTGATAATGACAAACCTGCAAAAATTGGAATAATCTCCAAAGAAAGTTAGTATCTGTTAATATTTCACTACTTCTCCAACTGGAAGGCCCATGTACAGAATGACAGAATGTCCCAGAAATTCTTCTTTATGTAAAAAGGAAGCGGCATCTGTGAATAAAAGGCAGGATGGCTTCCTTGACTAATCTCACTGCAAAAAAAAAGAAAAATAACACAGACACACACACACACACACACACACACACACACACACACACACACACACACACACACACACACACACACACACCCATTAATTCACTCACATTCCATATGCATACCTACAGGCACAGACAATTTACCTACAGTATGTATTTGGAATGTGGCAGGATGCCAAGCAACACAGCAAAAACTCATGCCAAAAGAGAGGATATTGTGACTGTACATATGGGCACCTGCCTGGAACTGAAGTGTAGAACCAAGAACTCTAAATCAATGACACTAATCATTGTACTACTGTACCATTTAATAGTCATCTGTAATTCATCTAGTTTGTTTTCCAGAAACTTCACAATTCTCTTAACTGCAATGCATTAAGCCTAAAACATAAACCCAGGATTTGTTCTACCCAAGAGCTTCATGGTGATAATCTGTAATCATGAAGTAGCACTGAAACACAGCTCATTAACTCACACTCACACTCTGATACCAGCACCCCCCACACATATCCAGATAGCTGCAAATATGCCACTACTGACACACACACACACACACACACACACACACACACACACACACACACACACACACACACACACACACACACACACACACACACATGCACATCCACCCATTACATCACTCACATTCCAAATGCATACCTACAGGCACAGACAATTTACTTAAAATATATATTTGGAATGTGTCAGGAAGCCAAACAACATAGCAAAAACTCATGCCAAGAGAGACAATATTGTGACTGAACATTAGGCCCCCTCTATGAACTGAAGAGAAGAACCAAGTACTCTTTTAAGGCAGTAACACTAATCATTGCACTACTGTACTATTTAATGGTCACCTGTAATTTATCTAGTTTGTTTTCTGGTAACTTCACAATTCTCTTAACTGCAATGCATTTTAAGCCTAAAACATAAACCTAGGATTTGTACAACCCAAGACCTTCATGGTGATAATCTGTGATAATAAAGTAGCAATAAAAAACAGCTGATTAATTCACTCACATTCCACATGTAATAAGGTCTTATCAACTTGTCTATGAACGAAACACTATACTGTTAGACTGAATTGTGTTACTACGCCCCCTTAGTAGCTCCTGCATTGCAGTTGCAGAGGCCTGTCCAAACACACCCATTCTCTGGTACCTGTACCCCCACACACACACACTGACACACACACACACACACACACACACACACACACACACACACACACACACACACACACACACACACACACACACACACACACACAGTCTGACACATGGATGCTCCCACACATATCCAGATAGCTGCAAACATGTCTCTATAGACATGCACACAGACGTGCATTGCATCACCGTACTTATTTATAGTGATGCTAACAGCCCCAGTCCTTCTATTGAAGTGAGTGGATGTAAGCTTTCAAAACATGGTATATACTTTGTACTATGCTATTCAGAAGCTAGTGATATTTATGGGGAAGAGCAATTGGCTACCTGACTGCCACATATGCATACAACTTCCACAATGAGACCATTATCTGTACTACAGACCTGTTCTTTCATACTTCTGTAATGGTAAAGCAGTCTCTGAATTGCTCTAACATGATGCACTGTTAAAATGGACACAGGACAGGTTAGTGCAGTTCATCATGCCTTTCTGCATTCCAGGGAATATCTCTGACACCAAAACACTGTCTGATCTGAGGCACCATATTGAAACAAAGGGATGCAGTCTCAAGTACTGTCCAGCCAACCCATGTTCACTTAGCAGCTTGAGTGACAGGGAGGGATGAGCATCACTATCTCTGGGAGGGAGGGCAGTCCAGTGGGTATCTCCTGTGACAATCCCTAGTGGAAACTGGGGGCATTGCTGTTGGAAGGTGCAAAGAGGGGAAAAGGATAAAGACATGGCTGTGCTGTTGTAGAGGCAGTGTATTACACTGCACGGCTCCATTGCTTTCCACCCCCTAGGATGTGACCAAGGGGTCCATGAGGGATTGGAGGAATGGAGAAACAAGGCAGGTCAAAAAATGTGAACCCCTGGCTTGAATTAGTGCAGCAATGACTCCCCCAGGATGTCCTTCAGATCTTCGCTGGCCCCAACTTATATTTGGGCAATAGACTGGGGATTGACTGAAGTGTTGGCAAAACCAACGAAAGGCATGGGACACTTGGATGGCTGTCAGAGTGACATAAGGGGAGAAAAAAAAATAAAAATACTGAATGGTTTACCAGTAGTGGTGTATGCTCTTAATTGCAAATATCCAGAAATTGTTTTATTTCTGCATTTACTTTTTTTTCCAAATTTGTCATAAAATGGTAGTTATTCAAATAATGAATAACAAGATTTATAATAGAGTAAAATTGAATGACATAAGTTTTTATTGAGATTTTCAAAGAGATACAGGAACTCAAGCAACAGATTTGCAAAGCTTTGTTGAAATAATATTTCATATCTAAGCTGGTAGAATATTTGATGAGCATGCCAAAAAACTTACCCAGTCTAATAAGGCAAGGCATCAATAGTTGAAGAAGTTTAATAACCAATTGATGATAACTTCTGGATTTCTTAATGGGGAGAATATAATTCAAAGAAAAGTGTTAATGGAGATTGCTTAATATATATGCTACAAAGCTATAAATCAAAGTAAGAATGTAGCAGATTCATCATGGTAAACTATGGAGCCAAAATATATGAATTTGCTATACTACTTAGAGGTGTACTTGATGTGCAATTGCTGAACACAAAACTATATATATATATATATCTATATATCTATATATATATATATATATATATATATATATATATATATGTATATGGATCTACTCCTCTTGTTCGAAAACACACTTCTTTGAAAAAGAGAAACCCGAGACCCACTTTAGTGAAAGTGCACTTAACTGAAAGTGCACTTTTGCAAAAATGAGTTTACCAAAGCACGGTACAGTGGGGATAAGGAAATACACCTTTTTCCTCACTGTAGTGCGATCTCGGAGTTAATATATGTAAGTAGTGGAGGTCCAGTCCGGCAAACGGAAACACATTTTTGTAGGGAGGCAAGCCTGTCTGCAACCCCCACACCCCCGCTACTTATAGATACAAATTCCGAGATCACACACTACAGTGGGGAAAAGGTATATTTCCTTATCCCCACTGTACCATGCTTTGGTAAACTGATTTTTGCGAAAGTGCACTTTTGCTAATGTGAATCTCGGGTTTCTCTTATTTGAAGAAGTGTGTTTTTGAACAAGAGAAGTATATATATATATATATATATATATATATATATATATATATATATACGGGTCTACTTCATAACACTGAAATTTCATAACGTTGAATTTAATTACATTGAGACCAAAACATCTAAATCCCAAAACATTGAAAACTCAGAACATTGAACGTGTGCTTCATAACATTAAAAACTACAATGCATATGTAAATAATGTCCTCTCCACCTATAACAACATCTAACTAACAAACACACTTTCTACTACATTTCTGCAGGAGGACAAGCCCCCCTGCACCCCCGATGTGTGTGGGGGGTCTGCCCCCCCGTAAATTAAATATGCCAATTCCAAGATCGCACTACAGTGGAAAAAGTTAATTTCCTAACCTTACTGTATCACAATCACCATACAGTGAAGTTAGGAATTTAACTTTTTTCCCTCTAGTGCAACGGGGCTTGCACACCTGCAGAAACATAATAGAAAGTGTGTTTGTTAGTTAGGTGTTGTTGTAGGTGGAGGTGATATTATTTACTTGGGCAACGTAGTTTTCAATGTTGTGAAGCACACTTTCAATGTTCTGAGTTTTCAGTGTTTTGGGTTTTCATTCTTTTGAATTTTCAATGTTATGGTCTCAATGTTATGAAATTCAGCATTATGAAATTTCAATGTTATGAATTAGTAGACCTATATATATATATATATATATATATATATATATATATATATATATATATATATATATGTATATATATATATGTATATATATATATATGTATATATATATATATATATATATATATATATATATATATATATATATATATATATGGGTTCCTATGACTTCATCGAACTGTCAAATCACCGACACTCACCTCTTTGACACCAAACCATCGACGTCCATATCATCGACAATTCCGGTAAGCGATCTTCCCCCTCACAGGACCCATGGTAGCGCTTGTTCCTGTGTTACAACGATTAGGGTTTACGTGATTCCGTATAATTTACCTTGAAAGCGCTACCATGGGTCCTGTAAGGGGGAAGATCGCTTACCGGAATTGTCGATGATATGGACGTCGATGGTTTGGTGTCGAAGAGGTGAGTGTCGGTGATTTGACAGTTCGATGAAGTCATAGGAACCCATATTTATATATATATATATATATATATATATATATATATATATATATATATATATACACACACATCATCAAGTCAAAGGAGTGTTTGCAGGGTCCGATTCTTACCAGGCCAATACATGCCTCTGTTACAATAATGAAACTAGGCATTACTTCTGAATTATACAAGGGCCCCTTGCTTGGGTGAACAGCACCATATTAGCAACCTAGTGATTGAGCAGAAATGCATGAATGCTTTAAGCAAAGTTGGAAAAGCCTATATGAACTTAATGAAAAGTGCTTTATGTGTATGTTGGACAGCTAGCAGGAACGTTAAGTAATTATGAGTTAAAGGAAATAAGGATACTCTGAGGTGTCAACTGTCAAAGCTGTCCAAAAAGAGTAAAACAGCTGGATATGTGACTCATGAAGAGGTTAAAAAAAAAAGATATTTTGGATGTCAAAGAATGAGCTGTGTATGCACAATGGTTCCTAGGTTTAGGCATCAGGCTTGGCATCTCCCGGCCTTGAGAAAGTTTGATTGATTTTGTATCATGTGGTACTTAGTACTTTTTATTACCCCTATAAATGTAAGACCATTTATGAAGACTTTTAGTGATGAATTTAACATTATTGTTTGTGATGTTATTCCACAGTTTCATAAGTCACACATTAATGTTTCTAGGCATTTTTTTCTGTTATAATTTATATCTATTTTTAACATTACACTTTCAGATCTTGTATTTTCTCATCTTGCTCTAAATTCTAAACAAAACATTTCAAATAAAATTGAGGCATATGTCACACTGTAAATTAAGCAAAGTCATATTTCAAGAGCTGGAAGAGAACAGGGAACAAGTACAATTGATAGAGTCTATTCAAATAGTTTTTGTTTTCCAGAATATATTGCTTTAGTTAAGACCTTCTATATTTTCTTAATCTATGTTAAGTGGCCTGTTTTTAAGATCACATAAGTTGTTGTATTCAGTGTTGTATTTGATTATAGATAAAAGAGAATAGACAAAATAAATTCTCATGGGGTTACAATTTGTCATAATGTATCATGAATTTTATATTTTAATTTATTCCAGTAATGTAGTCACATTTCAGACAAGTTCTCTGGTTGCTTGCTGAAGTTCTGAGGACCATAACTGTGATCCTTGAAATTATAGAACTGCATGTGTGAATATGGAAGCATACATGTTATGTCTTAAGATTGCTGTCTGTTGGAATATTCCCATTTTCTGACATATAGTGATCTAATAATTCATAGGTTTTTTAGGTAGGTACTAGGCTATTGGCCCTAGGGCCTATATAAGCCTAGCCAAAAAGGTACCCTGGCTTTCGCCACCCAAGAAAATTATTTTCCTGTGCCCCTGTTGAGCAGAGCCACAGAAGTGATCCCCGGGGTGAATTTCCTATCTCCCATCCAATCATCAAGATTTTTCTTGAAGAGTGCTAATGAGGAGCTTTGTTTGATATAGACAGGTAGTTTGTTCCAGACTATGGGAAGTCTCTGGGACAGGAATCTATCCCTCCAGCATTTTCTATTTATTGTGGTGACAAGGTTTAGGTCCCTAGAGCGTGTAGCTCAGAGGGATTGGAATTTCTTTAAGCGGAACATGTCCAACAGGTCTGGGTTTGACATAGCTTTGTATGTTAGGCAGAGATCACCTCTGAGTAGGCGATATGCGACAGAGTAAAGCTGGAGTTTTTTTAGACGGTCTGTGTAGGGCATCTTTTTGAGGCCTGTAATCCTTTTTGTGAGGTATTTCTGTGGCCTTTCCAGTTGTTGTAGATGTCTTGTGAGGTACATACCAAAGGGGGTGCTGTATTCTATAGTGGGTCTAATGAGTGATGAGTAGAGGGGAACAATGACCTCTGTTTTCCTGATTGAGAAACCTTTAGTGATGAGGTGTGCCATGTAGAAGGATTTCCTGACTACTGTGGCAATGTGATTATCAAAGGAGAGACTACTGTCCACCTGTGTCCCAAGGTCTCTTATCCCACTTTTGGGGTTAAGTAGACTACAGCCTGTGTAGTAGTTCATGAGTACAGAGTTTTTACCAAAGGGGATGACAATGCACTTTTTGGTATTGAGCTTGAGGCCATGGCTTTGATACCAGGCATCTGTCTCAGTGAGGCCCTTTTGTAGGATGTCCACATCATTAGGAGTTTCGATTATGACTCATAGTTTGCAGTCATCTGTGAACTTCATTAGCCAAAGACCTTCTGTGTTAGCCTGTACTTCAGAGAAGTAGATACCAAACAGAAGAGGACCCAGGACTGAACCTTGTGGTACTCCACTTGTCACTGGTCTGAAGTCGGATTTGGAGTCTGCTACTTTCACAGTGTGGGCTCTGTCAGTGAGCCAGTTGACAACCTATCTTGTGACATAGGAATTTATACCTAGTTTTGTGAGTTTATCTATAATTCCAGTAGGGGATGGTGTTGAAAGCCTTGGCGAGATCTAGATAGGCTGTGTGAACCACCTTACCTTCATCTACGGCTTTGGTGACCTCTTCAAAGAAGTCTATCAGGTTTTGGAGACATGATCTACCTTTTACAAACCCGAACTGGGTGGGGTCCAGAGTTTGGAGATTACCAATGTCATTGTTTATAAGTTCCATGATGATATGTTCCATAGCCTTGCAGACCAGGCTCATCAGGCTAATGGGGTGGTAGTTTCCGGGGTCCGTGGTGGCTACCCCTTTGTGGAGTGGGATAACTGTCACTGTGCGCTATTCAGTGGGCACAAAGCCTGAGGTAAGGCTATGATTGAACATGGTAGTTAGGTGGGGTGCCAGTTTGTTCCATAGTTCATGTAGAACACAGCCTGGGATGTTGTCAGCTCCCATGGATGCTGTGTTCTTGGCTTTGGAGAGTGTGGTTTTTACCTGTGCAGCCGTGATTACATGAACTTTGCATTCTTCTGGTATAGAGATGGGCCGTTTAGGGGGTGAGAGGGTGGTAAAGTTAGCACTGAACCTATCTGCCAGGATGTTGGCAATATCAGTTGGTTCTGTATATTTAGTGTCATTGTGCTGTAACTCAGAGCAGATCTGAGTGTTTCCATTGAGATTCTTGACATAGCTATAGAATGCTTTGTGGTTGTGTTTAGAATCAGTGGCGATTTTGTTTTCTTAACTAGTTTTGGATGATTTTATGAGGGATCTCAGCTTCTTACTGAGGCTGACCATGGTGTTCCTCCAATCATGGGGTTTTACTCTTTTTCCTTCTGTTGTAGAGTTTGTTTATGGCAGGGGGGCACCAGATTGGCTTCCTTTTTTTGGAGGATAGCATCTTGGTTCTGTTAGGGATTGCACGATCCATGCACTTGTGTAAGTGCTTATAAAGTGCATTTATGTAGGATTCAGCAGTCATACCTCTATTGTCCATCTGCATGGATGTTGTGAAGTTTGCCCCTTCTGTCTTAAGAAGGGTAAAGTTGGCTTTGGAGAAATTTTTTACAGTGGTTTCCCTAATGGGGGGGGGGGGGGGTGGGGATGTCTAGGGTGTTTAGCTTGTGGTCAGATCTGACTAAAGAGGAATTGACCTCTCGTGTGGAACACCAGTTGCAGTTGTCCATGTTGGTAATGACCAGGTCTAGGATATTGCTGGCCCTGGTGGGGGTGTGGATAAGTTGATACAAGGCGTTGGAGTTTATGAATTCCAGAAATGTTGAGCAAAAGAGTTGGTACATGAGTAGTTTTCCTACATAATGTTGGAGTAGTTGAAATCGCCCATTATTAGAGTGTTATGTTGTACCCTAATATTTTCCAGTGCATCAAGAAATGAGGAGTAGGAATCCTGGGGCATGGTGGGGGATCTGTAGCAAGCTACAATTTGAATTGCGGTCTTGCCCAGAGTTAGTTGCACTTGGATAATCTCAGATGCATTATGCTGAGCAACTAGCCTGGAGGTGTGGATATCCTTAATGAATATGGACACGCCTCCGCCTTTAGTGTTTCAGTCCAGGTTAGGTTGCTGAAAGGTGTGGTATGAATTAGAGCCTGGTAATGCAGGGGTGCTCTCTGGAGCCATGAACCAGGTCTCTGCCACTGTACAGATGTCAATGTTCTCTATTGTAAGGAGTGCCTCGAGTGAGTACATTTTGAGGTTTAGACTACTAGTATTGAGTAGCATTACCCTCAGATTTTTCTTGCTTGTACCTGTTATGGTGGTAAATTTGTCATTTGAATCTTGCCTAAAAAAGGCACTATAGAGGTGGCAAGAGCCTTAGCCAGTATCTGGAATCCCAAGGGTGACAGGTGCAGGTCATCTCTGGCAAAGCATCGTGGTCTGTCGATCATGTCATCCCAGGCAGACAGATACTGAATCCCCTTAGAATGACACCAGAAGCTTAGCCAATTGTTGAAGTCAATCATTTTGTCCTTGTACTGTGGTATCATTCTGGGTAATGGCATGATGCTACTCAGGGCTAGGGTCACACTTGCCTGGGCTACAAGATCGGACAGCTCCTCCATGTCTATTTTCATGTAGTCCAGGGAGGTACGTCTCAGGTCATTCACACCAACATGGACAATGACAGTCATATTTGTACTTGTTGTGAAGTAACCTGAGTGGGTGCATTATGTGGCAGATCCTGGCACCTGACAGGCAGCTGACAGTAACTTTCTCCTTGTTTAGCCTTTTGAGTGGAACATCAGTGTGCCTGACTATAGAGTCACCTGTGACTAGAGTGTTGGGTATGTTGTTATGCCTTATGGGCTGTGGTTGAGTGGCACACTGAGTTTGTGGGCTGGGTTGTGTTGGGGGGGGGTAGATGTTGCTTGCTTTCTGCTTTGGAGGTCCCTGTTGCTTGGGTAGATTTTTATTGAGAGCCACCGCAAATGTAGGTGTGTGGTTTGTGTTTCTATGTGTGTGTTTTGGTGGTGTAGGTTTTGAGGGACTATGTGATGAGTGTGGTGTGGTGCAAGTGTTTAACTTCTCCTCTTGACTGTCTAGTCCAGTCTTGGGTGAAGAGAGCTTTGCTTCCAGTTTGTCTGTATTAGTGCATCTCTCACAGGTTGTAGTGTTTGATGGTAGGAGGAATGGGTTGTTTGTGTACATGAGGCAATTGCTACATTGCCCCAAGATGCCCAGATTCATCAGGTAGACAGGAGAAAACACTGGGAGCTGACCCTTAGACATGCTTGAATATGTGCTTGTTTATTAAGTACTAAAAACTGTTTTCCTCTAGACAAGTGAGGAAAGTTGAGTGCTGTAGTAATTTGTAGCTTATTTAGTGCTTACAATGAGTTCTGAACAAGTGATGAGCTCAAAGAAACAGATTTGATTGCTAAAACTAAAAAACTGGCTAGTTCTAAGGGAAAATTCAAAGAGCAGACTTTATGTTGCTGGAAATAGTTTAATCCTAGTTAAGCGGCGATGCATAAAGTTTTTTTTTTTTTTTTTTTTTTAGATAAGCTGCCTAGTGCTTACCACTCCCACTGATAAGCTAGAAACTTCCCTCCAACACAGAAAGGCTTGGGGGCTCAGAAACTTACAAACAGTCCTGGATACAGCAAATCTGTATCTGGACTAGACTACTTACAGGAAAGGCAGGAAACAAGCTTAGAAATTTTTTTTTGTGAAGTGGAAAGGGAGAAAGGAGGAGCAGAAGATAATTCAAGGTTAAGAAACTAAGTGGGTTGGCCTTCTCAAATGTTCTCCCTGTATTAGGTAGAATGAGGTAATGACACTAGACTGGGAGGAGTGTCCCAGATCAAATTTACAGTAGGGGTGGACAACTGCAAAGCCACCAAGTATAAGAACAGGGTATCAATACGGAGGGAGGGTGGGAAACAAAAATCAGAACAAACAAACCCAAACAGATGTTTAGCAAATGTAGAAAATTTCCAGTTAATAACTCACACACAGTGAAACTAGATAGAAAAGTATGCAGCAGACAATAAAAGTGCTCGTAAAAATAAGCAAAAAACAGGATACTTAATGTTATATATCACAGATCAGTTTGCTCAGTGCCCTTCCTCCAATTAGCTCAGTGTGAAATGGCAGAAGCACTCACAATTAACTTCTTAAGTAACAGAAAGTTGAAACCTGAAACAACTTTAAAAAAGCTCGAAAGAACCAATGAGGTGCTTACTCCAAGCCGTAGTCCAGGTAACCCCAATCAGCCAATGACCATAAACACTTCCCTCTCACTGAAATGCAAGACTGGCTTTGGCTAAACTAAGATGGCCTGGAACATGTGCTCAGACACAGCCTCTACCAACAAAAAACGAGGCCCAAAACACAAGCCTGAATATGGACAATGCTACAACTACCCACACTACTTAGGTAGAAAAAAAAACTGGAGAAATGTTTATGTAAGTAACAGGATTATTGGGACATAGTGCTATGCTTAGAAATGCAGGGGAGAAGATACTCTTGAACAATGCTATAGAGATGCAACAGATTGTTTCAGAATTCACTGTTATTTGCTGAAATCACAGTTTAATTTTCAGAGTGCTAGGACTCATAGTATCGGAGCTTGCATTTCCAGAACAGAGCCTTCACTTTTAAACCTTTCTCTTTTGAATGTTTTTAAAGTTGCCTCTTAAGTGTCAATACAGATATGTTATGGGAGAATGAACAGTTCAGAAATGCTGTTCTAACAGAGTACTTATAACCTAGTTAACTGCTGTGCTAATGCTAATTAACTGTGAATTTTGCAATCAGGTATACATTTATTGCACAAAAGTGAGTAACCCTGGTACATCTCTAAAAATATTCTACCATAGAGTGATCACTATATACTTTTAATATATCATGACAAAATGCCTCACAAAGTAGTTTTGTGTAAGGTATTCATTGGTGATGAATGTTTTCTCTTAACTAGTTAGGGGAAGTACAGACTTGCTGCAAATGCCAAAGAGTGTGAACACCACTGACTGTGAGGCATCACTCAAACTGAAATTCGTTGAAAGGGGAAATTCTCTTTTCTGTGAATAATTGATTATAATAAATAATAGTTGCAAGGGATAAATCATCCTAAATAGGATCTGTGTGTGTGTGTGTGTGTGTGTGAGTGTGTGTGTGTGTGTGTGTGTGTGTGTGTGTGTGTGTGTATGTGCACGCGCGCAGAGTGGGTTGGGGGTTTTGTCCCAAGAAAAACCTGAGTCTTAATTTCACTTCAAATTAATTTTTTTTTATGTCAAGCAGAATGCAGACTCATGTCTTCATAGCTTGGTCTATGCTAAGTTGAATATTTCCCCTGTATTAACTGCCACTAACTAACTAACTACAACACCTTTTAACTATTCTTCTACTGCTGTATGATAAAGAGACTTAAGGCAATACTATAATCTTGACGACTGAAGTATTACAGTCAGTAATGAAGCTCAGGTTAACCCTATGGAACTAATTCAGTGACATGGTTCTAGTGATTAATTGGCTAACCTCTGGTAGAAGTTAGAAACCAGTGCAAAGAGTTAATAAAAGCGACAAAGAGGAACAGTTACGAGCAAAACTGAATGAGAATTCCTCCAACACTTGATTCTTATGGAAACAAAATAAAACGCTGGCAGACAGAAATTAAAAATATAGTGAAGAATGCTGTCTGTACCCCTGCTGGATATTTTATTCATTTATTTAACCTTTGTTTACTGAGAAAGTCCGACTTGGAATGAAGCCAATTTTCAACAGAGGCATGGGGAGAAACACTCCAGGTGCATGTCTTTGTAATGTGGGAGGAAACCCACACAAATGCAGGGAGGACATACAGACTACACAGAGAAGGCACTCCAGATGAGAAGTGAACCAGAGAACCTCTTGCTGTGAGGTGACAACCCTACTGCTGCACTATCCAATCAAATAAGGTTGGATACATTAAGAATGGTGCAACCACAACTTTGACCTTTCCTGCCCATATATCCTGTCTCCACAAAGTACCAGTGGTAACCCACCACACCAATACTAAAGGTCACACCAACATTGCACCTAAACCTCATCACCACAGACAAAGTAGTTACATTTCTAAATTGATGGCCTTCACCTGGCAGACATTATGCATATGGACTGACTGCATCCACAGTTTATAAAAGTCTGCCTAGCATAACTGAGTTGTCTCCTAATTCTAAATTTTACACATCTTAGTATCCTTGGTGTACTTTTATAATATTTTGAAAATTATGTTAAAATTCCACTGCCTTACGACAGAACTTCAAACTCATGCGAAAACGAGGTACTCACCATGATAGCACTCAAGTTACAGGGGTGTTCCAAAACCACAGATAAAACCCCATTTCCAGGTCAGCAACAATATTCTATACCCCAGTATCCCCCATCAAGTGCAGTGTACATCTCAGGAAGTCTCCCTCCTCATTCCACTTTCTCTGCTCTGTCATCAAAAAAACTTACAAACTAACAGTAGACTTTTTGTACCTGATTTCACTCTCTTACTCCGCTCTTTCCTTCTCCCCCTTTCCATTAATATCACCTCCATTAATATCACCCCATCACAGAATCCTAAGGTTCCTCTAATCTTTAAGCTGGTTGGTTGTGTAATGTGTTGTTTAGAAGAGATATGTTGTATTTGTTTATTGTTCATTTTCATTTGATTGTTGATATGGTCTGCTTGCTGGTTAGCATTAAATATTTTTGCTAGTATGCAGGTTTCCATGTACATGTTTGACTATTTCATGAAAACTTATGAATAACTTATCAGGCAGGAACATATATTTATAGTGGTTGTTGCCTAAAATTGTAACTTATTTCAATGCATCTTTGATGCTATTCCTTTGTGGCTATTTGAAATGTTTTGGTTGCTGCACTATTACACAAAAAAGCATTCTCATAACAAAATTCTTCTTTATGTTGTGCACCACAAAGATTGGTGACATCTGACTTAAGCAAATGTTCCTTGCATCAGAACTAAAAGATCTAAAAGTCTGAGTTTAACAATATTACTTGCTGATGTAATGCCTGTTGTTAGAGCTCAGAAAGGGAATGTGAAAACCATATTCTCTATTACTGAAACACTTAACAGCCTTTTATGCTAACAAGCTACATTAAATTGCTTCAGCATTAGAGCTTTTTCATAGTTTTGTAAATGACTATAACCACATAGATATCTAGTGTAGATTTATAATGCCGGACAAATGCAGTTTTCAGAAGTTATAAATAAAAGCTGATATATTATGGAAAAAGCAGTAAATAAACAAATTGTTACTAGTTGCACCTCCAAGAGTTGTCTAATGCACCACAATGTACTGTAAAAAGAATGTCCTGTTGTGGCTAAACATTTTACTCATATGTTTAACCTTTCTTTGTTCACTGGAATACTTCCAACATCACACATACTTTATACATGTGTGTGTGCATGTATAAAACTGTAAGCACTTTGTAACTACACATGTGGGGCACTCCGATCATATGCTCACAGCACTATATTACATAACCAGGGGAGGAGTGTACACACTGCATGACTCTTATATTGTTAATGGATCTTATTAGTATAGCTTGTCAGTCTACACAAAGCACAGGTGCCTGTTGTGCCATCAGGGGTATCTCATAATACATGCATGGCACCACATGATGAAATGGACCTAGATCATATTGTGTACACAGACAGTATTATGTAGGACATGTTCTCTTCATGAATCCCAATCACCATATCTTTCATCCTCTTAGCACAAGAAATGTGGATAAAGCTTAAAATAATGTTGGGACAAAGGCTCAAAAACAGGGACAGATTTTAAATATTGCTCTTATAAGGTTAAAACATTGCTGGAATAACACGATTTGTGTTCCCATGCATTGTCTGATGGATATGAAGTTTGAAACTTGAATGTCTGTCATTATTTAGTGACTTTAGTCCTCAGTGATTTGCCAGAAAACCAAAAATGTTATGAGAAACAGACAAAAAATAAATAAATAAGGCAAAAATCTGGACATTTTGTGAAAATCTTGACAGTTGAGAGGCATGTTGACCACTGGTAGTACACTTTTATTTTGCTCCATTAATGGCAATAATAATAATAATAATAATAATAATAATGACAGTACTTTTAATTATGATGAAACAGTGCATCTTTAATAGCTGTTTTTCAAAAACTTAATTGGCATCACATTTGATGGGTTTATCTGAAATCTGAAACTTTCTTTTCTTACCAGCACTGTTCCCTTTGCAAGTACATTTCAAAATAATTTTCTGTTTTCCTTAAATAAAGAAATTAAACTGTTTTTTGCATTTTGGTCTGTAGGTCTTTATTTATTTATTTATTATTTGTTTGTTTACTATATTTGCTGTTCTTGCAAAAAATGACATTTAAGGCCTCTTACTGAAAGAGGACAATCAGTAGCATTCAAATACTTTCAACATTAAGAAGATTGATAGCAGTTATAGTGCAGTTTGCCAAGGAACATATTTCTGAAGTCACTGCTTCAATTTTATGGCTATTGAGCAAACCAGAGATGACTCTAGGGGTTTAGATAAGAAAATTTGTTTGAAAAGCTGGAACAGCAGATAATCAAGCTGAGAAGCTTGATTCCCTCATGCTTTAATTATCCATGGGAATTAAGAAAGCTTCAGAAAAAAAAATGTAAAATAAAGATGGACATTTTATGTGACTGACTATAACATGAAATAAGAAATACATACACTGAGAATTTCCATTGTATCTAATTATGTTTTATATCATGATATGTCATCCTATTGCTTCATTAAATGAGTGCAAGGTAGTGGTTTACTGTATGTTGTTTTAGATGTGTTTATTCACATGTTTCTGATTTAAACATATTGTTTGATTACATTCTCCTGTTTTGTGGCAATAAAGGCTATCTCTCTGACTACTTGCTGTCAACACAGGATTGACTTTTGATCTGAAGACCTAGGAAGGACTTTATATTTATTAATTTACTTGTTCATAGGGTCATAGACGAATACTAGGCTAAATGCCCTGAAGGGCTATTTTAAGCCTAGTTACTAACCCAATATTAGAATCAAACCATGTACCTTGTGTTTATGAACTGAAGAGGTAAAGACCTTAACCATTATGCAAAACCTGAAGACTGTAGTTGTTTTCCTTGAATGTATTACATATCCACGGAATATGCCTAGTTAGATGTTATGAATCACTCCTCTAGGCTTGAGGTCCAGTGATCGGAAAGGGTGTAAGCTCCCATAGGGAGGTACAGAGGGGATTGAAGAACCCAACAAAATGGTTTAATGACATTGCAGGTAGAATCAGGATTCTCAATATTTCTGTTAGAATCATCCTTACTTGTTAATGTCTCAGGGCGTTTAGGTGTTGGTCTCTCACTTCTGAATAAGAGCTGCTACAAACATGTCTTCATACATAGTAGCATGCATAGTGTTTGTTCTGGTACATGAACAGGTATAGGCTCTAATGGGAAACTCAGATTACTAGAATTATTTTCTACTGTGACACTCCATAACATTAACAAAATGAAATATGCAATAAAAGTAAGATTACCCAGGTATGTATTGCTGTGGGTCACTGCTTTAACACTTAGCAATCAAACATACAAACATCTCAATCTCAGAAGCATCTTTTCACTCACACACACACACACACACACACACACACACACACACACACACACACTCACACACACTTTTATCCATTATATCGGCCACTACTAAACCGGCTAAGTAAGATGCATGGTCTAAACATGATCCTTGGGAACTGGCTAATATTTAGGGACCAAATGCGAACAGTGGATAAATAATTATGTTTCTACTTGTGGAATATCTCCACGATCGAACACTTTATTCCTTGAGAGGATCTTACAAAACCTGTTCATGTTCCTGTTTCATCCTACCTTTACTACACTAATGCCCTTTACCTGGGACTTCCTGATTCTGAAACTGATCTCTTTAAGCTATCAGAAAAACTCTGTTACCAGGCTATTTATTGTTGCACCCAGGTACCATCATGTTACATGTGTGCTGTGAAGTCTGCTCTAGCTTCCTGTTTGCTATTATATCATCTTTAAAACCTTGATGCAGCTATAGCTGTCCATAAATGATTAGGGTCCTCTTTATCTGAGGGATTTAAAGTGCTATATTACTCTCACTGTGCATTTCAGCCCCCCAGAAGCTGCTGGCACTTTTACAAGGGCGTCTGGAAATGTGGAGATCACTTTTTTGATTACTGAGACCTGCATCTGTGGATCTGATATTGGAAGCTGGTTGAGAGGTATGGAGAAATTTCAAAATGTTTTATATGTTAAGTGGGAGGAGAAGAGTATAAACTCCATGCAGGTAGCAGAAGTGTATGGCAGCATTTTGTTAATTTCTCTTAAGAGTAAACATTACAGTATTTCATCATGGATTGCTGCAGGTGAAACAATGGCTGTGATTTAAGATTTCCTTTTTTGATGAATCTTACAGTGAGTGGGACATTGTATTATTGAAGATCAGAGCTCTCAACCTATTATTTGCCCCCCACACACACACACTTTACCCCTCCCCACAGCTATCACTTTTTTCTTACAGCTAACACCCCTGGTCAGTTTCCTTCTCCCCAAAGCCCATGTATCCATTGATAGAGTGCTGAGACATAGATCTCCATTGTCCATAATGTTATATAGTTCCCAGATTTTGCCTCACATTTTTTGTCTTGCCCATCTAAAATATTTGATCTGATAAAATCACTGAGGTGAAATGTCAGTCGATAATGCATTTGATTTTTAGCCTTCATTTCCTTCAGAAAATGCATGCCAAGACAAATGCTGTTATTCTAGCAACTTTCTAAGTCTCTAAGAGCAATATTTATAATCTGCCCCTGTTTGGGGACCTTTGACCCCCCCCCCTTATTTTAGGCTTCGTTCAGATTTCTTGTGCTAAGATGTAGAGAGTTATGGAGGCATGGTATGTAATGTCCTAGTTGCCAATTATTTGTTGCATTTTAAGAGAGGATAGGGGTTCTGCATTCCTTAGTGTGCCGTCCTTTGTTTAAGATGTCTAGTTACTATGAACTTGCCTGTTTCTCAGTCATTCTTTATTGTAATATTATCAGTGTACCATTTTTTTCTTTAATGCAGCGTAGGCAATTAATTCTTCAAGGGCAGCAAGCACTGAATTTGTAGATGGAACAGTGGAATGTAAAGTTCTTTGCCAGTAATAGCATCTTCATTAGTTACAAATCTCTTTAATGTAGAATTATTCAGATGATGTTTACTTCTGCAGAGATTGTGCTTATTGACTGATACTGTTTGAGAAGCCTTTTATGGTTAAAATGTTCTGAAATGGGCAGGTTTGCCATTATTGGGTCATACATTTTGTTTCATTACTTACTGGAAAAATGTTCAAAACTACAAATTTAACACACTGTAACAAGTGTAAATGTTTTCAGTGTGCAACTAGCTGTTTTTTGTTTATCAAATGGCACACTGTGTTGTAGAATGTGAAATCAGTGTTGGTAGTATAATTGCCTTTGGTGCTGAAGGCTGTGGATTTCACTCTCACACCATGTAGATGGAGTGCTGATATACAGTGCCTATATGATTGTTGATTATTTGGTGCATTATAAGGGGGGCATAGGGGTTCTACACTCCTGAATATGACCTTTTGTATGAGATACCTAGTGACTGTGAACGTGTTAGTCATTTCCTATTGCAATATTACCAACTTACCAATTTTGTATTGTAATATAGGCAATTAATTTTTCAAGGGCAGCAGGCACTGAATTTATAAATAACATTGATATGTAAAGTTATTTGCCAATAGCAACCTCTTCATTAGTTACAGACTTCTTTAATGTGGAATTCAGATGATTTTACTTCTGCAGAGATTGTGCGTGTGGAGTAATATTGGTGGATTGTAATGACAGAAGTCTTGAGTGGCCCTTTATTGTTGAAATTTTCTGAAATGGGTAGTGTTTGGTTCATAAATTTTGTTTCATTGCTTATTAAAAGAATGTTTAAAACTACAAATTTAAAACATATTCTAACAAGTGGTGCTGTATTATACAAGGAATATAATACAAGGAATATAATTTGATACAATCAGGAAAGTGATTTAAAGAATAAATACATGGTATGCATGGTCTTAAAAAAATGTGTGCAAGGAGTCTGTTTTGAAAACAGCCCAAAGGTAAATTTAATTCTCCACCAACCAGATGCATTTCTATGAATGTGGGTTTTCATGCAGTTTCAATGAATGTGAGTTTTGCCATTTCAATGAATGAGTTTCAATGGCAGAGAAGTTTACTGCTCGTGCTAAGTCTATTTTCATTGTGAGACTGTATTGTTTGTTTAGCAAATGGCTATCTGTGTTTGTGCTATTTCAATATCTGTAATCATTGTAGAAGCAAATAATAGAGCATATGCGTGGTAACTGGTGAGATAACCAAATAATGGAACACTGGAATGGCTGAGGAGGGGGCTGCGCTGGGGGTTGCTGCAGGAGGGGCTGGTCTGGGGTGGCGGTCTATTACCCTTCCTAGAAACCTATTTGACCATGATCTGGCTCTGGTATTTCAAGAAGAAAATACTTATGTAAAGGTAGTTGCAGTTTAACTACATTACAAGGTATCTTTTTCTCCCTATGCATTTAAATAATTTAAGGAAATAACTGGAGTGGCTTTCTTGGGGAATGACCAGTGGGTGTGGCTCAAATAGGGGTGTTTCATGAGTGTGGTGTAGGTGGGGCTTAAGGGGCGCCAGAGCACTACTTCACCTAGGGCGCCATTTCGGCTAAGGCCGGCCCTGCTGGGGACTTTGTCCCAAACAGCAAGCCTGAAGGCGAGATGGGACAACATAACATAAAAAGTTATGTAATATCCAGGAAACAAGCAACAAACTAACGAACAAAGCTCCAGTCCACCAAGAACACAAGCCCAAAAGTTCCTTAACACGTTTTTTATTATTATTTGCACAAGCAAAAGCAGCGTTTTCGCCACAAACACAGTGTAGCTTCTTCAGAGGATTTTTTAAAAAAACAAAAAATACCTCCCGGTCCATGTTTGTTGTTCAGTATCTCACCTTCAGTCTTGCATCTCTCCCAGCCATCCCCCTCCTGGAGTATCCAGAGGAATTTTTCTCAGAAATTGGCGGATAAGGTCTGATTCCCATCTTGCCTTTTCTTGTTAATCCTTTTCACAATATGTTTTCAGATATTATCCTTTTGGATATTGTAAATATCATAGGAACCTTCCTTCTCAAATGAGATCTGGGGAATAGCCACTAAGCACCATGGGACAGGACTCAGCCTCGAGCCAGTAGAAGCTCTTGAGCTTTAGTATAGGCTGAGTTGGAGCCGAGGTTTCGGCTCCGAACCCAAACAGCAAGACTGAAGGCAAGATACTGGACAACAAACATGAAATGTTATGGTGAGTACATAACTTCTTTTTTGATGATACTAAACACAACTGGGCACTACATAATCATGTATACATGCATATTACAATCCTGGAACACTCTCATATCTCATTACATATAGTAAAACAATATCTAATATGGGACTTTCATTGAAAGATATGACATGGCTGAACTGACAGGAAGTTGTCACTCAAAGGTAAATAAAATAAAATCATTAAAACAGTTGCACCATTCAACAGAATATTAATACATGTGCATTTCATTATGCAACTGAGATAGGGTAATATATAGAAAGGATGTCATATGAATAGGCACATAAAAATTAATTATGATCAGAAAATTTGTAGATGTATTGATCTCATAGTGATAAATGGATAGACACAATAGCATTCTGTATAAGAAGATAAAGGCAGCAGGACAGGTAGAATATATGCAGTCACTATTTCTAGATGAGATCTATGTATTATTACAAATATTTGTTCTTATTTTATTACACATTACTGATTGATTAGCTTTGAACACTAAGCTTTGGATACAAACAACTACAACTTAATTATTGTCTTAAATGTTGTTAGCTGCTCTTGTCAATTAAATGTTTACATTTAAAATATAAACTTCTTGAAATTCAAGGGAAAATTCAGTTTTATATCTGGAATAGAACAAACGAATGTTTTTGTGGTGTGGATTTAATTTTACTGTTATAAAGCCTTGTTATTAAGTATTTGAAGTGTTTTACTTATGAAGACTTATATTGCTTTGTTTACAGAAGTAATTTGATGTTATCAGCACAATTCTTACATGCAACTCCTGTATGGTCAATTTGTGGAGGCATTGCATCCAACATGTATATATGTTACAAATCTTATTCATTTTTTATATTACTTGAGTTTCTTGTATGCGTCTTATTTCAGTGTTAAAATGCTAAGTGCTTTATTAGAGTAATTATTTAAAAAGTTTCTATTTAAAGCTGATCAAATACATAGTAACATACTTTAGAGTTGAAAAAATAGACAACTGATCTAACTGTTTTACAGAGTCTTGCTAAAAAACATATATTACTCTAGAAAAGTTCTGACTGAAGCTAAGTAATATGCTTCTTTTGGTGTGTACTTTATTGCAAGTGTAATCATATAAAGTTGAGTTTCCTATATTTTCTATCAGATGTACATAAGTTGTTTATTCAAAAGTTGGAATATAGCCCCTGATCATACTAAATAATGATTTAATGTAGATAAATTGATTATTAGGCATTAGTAGTGTACAAACAAGAAATATTCAGAATAATATAGGGTAGTAACTATTATTTAATACAATGTTTTAAAAGGAACATTTGCTAACGTACAATTAAATGTTATTATTACATTCTAATTTAAATACTACAGGGGGGGGGTTAAACAACCTTAAAGGGAATTCATTAGTAAGATTCTTTCAATTTCCATTCAAGTCCATTTGACCTTATTTGGCAATATATTTTCATACTGTTATTATTCTTAGTTGTCTTACATATAACTTGTAAATAACCTATAGATACTAGCATCATTTAGTGTGACCTGGAAAATAACAGTATATATTAATAATCTTATCTGTAAACAATAGGATACATGGGATACCAATATCAATAAATTTTTTTCAAAAATGAAAATCTTTATATTCTTCAGTAGTGGTGGAGGGATTTAACTGTTGTTAGTGAGAGGGTGGCCAACTTAAACAGGTTCTCTGTTTGAGTTGGGAGTTTCCTTTAACTCCATGAAGGGGGTAAGGATTTATAGATTTTTCATATATTTGTATATAGTTAGTATTTGTTCATATGTGTTGTCTAGAATTTTCTTTCAAAAATTTTATAAACTTTTTTGTTTCACTTTTTTAGACCACCGATCTTACAAAACCTAGCCTAGTATTTTTAGTATAACAATTGTTCATGTAATTAATATATCAGTGATTATCACCTAAGTAAGCCCAATATGTCATTAACAATGTTAATCCTAAATTGTTTATCAATTAACATAAATGGGTTAAATAATAATTGCAAGAGGGGAATTTTTATAAATAAAAATATATTGAACCGCTCCAAATCAGGAACCAAAAGGAAGCAAAAGAACCACGACCATCAACCACAAGTTAGCAGATACTAACAATAAGGCACCGACCAGGAATGTAGTAAATCACAATTTAATCCACAGTTGTTCACATAGACTGAGCGCTTTCTCCAGGTCAACTGGCTTCATCAGAGTCTGATGAAGCCAGTTGACCTGGAGAAAGCGCTCAGTCTATGTGAACAACTGTGGATTAAATTGTGATTTACTACATTCCTGGTCGGTGCCTTATTGTTAGTATCTGCTAACTTGTGGTTGATGGTCGAATTTTTATAAATATCTGAAACTGTTTAATCCCAATGTTGTATTTTTGCAAGAAACACATCTATTAAAAGATTACCTAAATAGACTTAATAATAAAAAATACTCAGTATTAACCAGCTCTCATCATCATTAGAAAAAAAGGGGTCTTACAATACTATGGAACAATTTTTTACCATACACTAAAATAATAGAGTCATGTAATGATGGTAAAGGTATGTTTTGTACTGTTACTCTGGAGCTCAATAGGAAAATATATACCTTAAGCAATATATACTGGATTCCCAGGATAGGTATTCAAACAGTTAAACAACATTTAAATCAAGTAGTACAATTATCCAAAGAAATTATCATCCTAGCATGGGACTTCAATTGTATAATTAATGAAAATGATTCAACTGCTATTAGCAAGAGAAGAATTCCATTATCAGCAAAAAATCTAACTGAATTTCCTGACACATATCGTATTAGAGATATTAATGATTTTGCTGACCCAGATTCACTTTTTTATATACATTTCTCTAACAGGCATGGCACATATTCTAGAATTTATAGGGTTTATATATCTAATCTGTTAATTAATAATCTAAGTAAAGTTAAAGTACATTCATGACCATTATCAGATCACAATGTGCTGTCCTTTGAGCTATTAATCCATGCAACTTATTCTATCCAAATTAAAAGAATTCCAGTCTATTTAACCACTTTATCAGATTATAAAGATTTCATTACATCAGAAATTAAACAATTTATCACTCTTAATTGTACTGAAGATACATCAGATAAATATGTTTGGGATGCTTTAAAAGCATACCTTTATGGGAAAATAACAAACTGGTATATTAATAAAAAAATATTGGGATAAGGAATTAAGCACTCTTCAAGAGAAAATTGAGAAGCTAAAACAACATAACCAAATAAACAAAACTAGTAAGATTGAGGAAATTAATACATTGAATAGTAAATATTTAGAAATTTTGAATCATAAGATCAAGATTAGTCTTGAGAGATTTCAATTCATAACATTTTCTACCAACTGCAAAGCATTACATAATTTGGCTATCAAGACCAAAAGGCTTAGTAAGCTTTGCCATATTAAAGAGAGCTATTCAGTTAAAAAAGAAGGTAACTGAAATAGGAGATATTATAATGGAGTTCAAAGAATATTACAATAAAATTAATGACTATTCTATTACATTAGATTCCAAAGATCTGATAAGATCTTTTATTAAAAAATATACAATAAACAAATTAACTGAACAACAAATTAATGCTCTAGATAAGCCAATCTCATTGTCAGAAATCAAACACCAAATTAATACTTTAAAACAAAACAAGTACAACTATTTGCTGATGACATCCTCCTTACTGTTAACGGAACAAATGAAACTTTATAAAATATCTTTGATGTTATGGATGGTTTTCAAAAGAGATCTGGTCTAATTTTTAATGATAACAAAACAGAAATACTTTCCATAAATTCAAACACTAATCATTGGGATCAGAAATTTATAAATTACTTGGTTAAAACAGATTTTGTAACTTACCTAGGAATTATATTAACTAAAAATATAAATGATATAATAAATTCAAATTATAACAATTGCATTTCTACTATAAGGCATCTTATAACCAAATGGAATCAATTACTATTTACAATGGAATATAAACGTTTGATTATTAAAATTATCATATTTCCCAAGATACACTGTATTATCCAATCCACATCATTAATGTCACCAAAAACATTAACGAAGGAATTTAATAAGTTAATTCTGAAATTTATGTGGGATCCAAATAAACCCTTGTACATCATATGAGAGATTGGTCTTTAGGAGGAATAGGGTTGCCTGATATAGAATCATACTCTATATCTTCTGTAGTTCAGACTTTTTCTCTACTAACTAATGAATACTATTCAGCTAGATGGAAACAATTCCAAAAAGCCCTTTGCTTTAATACTCATGAAAGGTCTAACTCCAACAAACTCTTAAAAATGAATAATCCATTTATTTGGATTTTAAAAAAAATTATTTTATGCTAAATAAATTTTCAAACAACTGTCCCTATTACATGAAAAAATTATTAAAGGATTTTCAAAATTTTATATATACAAATATGAATTACAAATACTGGATATTTATACTATTCCGTATTGCTTATGCAAAATATGTTATTCCATCTTCTAATTTTTCTGACATCTCCCAGCTTAAGGACAATAATCTCATTTACTGGTATCAGTTTTTGGAAGGGGAGAAATTGAATTCTTTAGACTATCTAACAATAAAATATGACTTAAACAAATATTTATGGTTGCAGCTCCAAGCATATAGACAATGCATGACAGATACAATTTATTATATTCCACTAAGCTCAAAAATGCCATTACCTAAACTAATGAACTTTTTAACCAAACTCACTCATAAAGATACATTAATCAAGTGTAACCTTTCAAAAATGTATAAAATAATCAACAAGGAAACAAAAAAATATATCTGATAATTACTGGAATTACTTTACCTTAACTAATAACAATCCTCCCTCTGATGTTGATAAGAAAATCATTTTGGAATAATCCAGATAGACTACATCCTCACATAGGTGGAGATTATACTCATGGAAATGTTTCAATAGAGTTTTTTATACACCCCATAAACTAGAACTGATCTGTAAAGAAAAGACATTGTGTTGGAAATGTAAAATGGAGACCAAAGCAGATTGGTTACACATGTTTTCTAACTGTATAACTGTGGAACAATATTGGAACAATATTAATAATTTTATTCAAGCCCTTTTCTCTGATAAATTTGCTTTATCTAAATCTTTGATTTTGTTTAACACTCCGATTCCTAAATGCATCAGAAGAATTAAGTATCCTTTATTATGGTCTATTTTGACAGTAGCTAGAAAGATCATAACCAGACATTGGAAATCTGAATCTCCTCCTTTATTTACAGATTTCAAGAATGCTCTTGCTGAACTATGTCAATTAGAATTGATAATTATTAAATCTAGAACTTTTAGAACATCTTATTCTTATAATCTGTGGTTAAATTTAAAAACTTTACTAGAAAACAACTTACACAATTTTAATGGTTTTGTTAATTCGTTTTCTTTTAGTAGCTTGTTAATTTGTTTAATTAGGCACCGGTGTAAATACTTTAGTTGTTATTGTTCTTATTTATCTGATTTTTTTCTCTTTTTTTGTTTAACACACAATTTCTTAAATGTATTTCTGTGTTTGAATTCAGTATTGTAAAAATTTAATAAAAATGTGTTTAAAAAAATTCTAATGCACTTCACCAGCTGGTCTCATCCCCACAAGGGGAGATAATATACTGGACTTGGTTCTCACCAACATGGATGACTGCTGCACCATTCCCATAGTATGTTATTCCCTGGTAAGATCAAAACCTCGGTCTGTCTCATTTAAAGTTTCTATCCCACCCAACCCCTCCCCAGCAGTAACCAGGCTAAAAAACTTCTCAAAAGCTGACTACAACCTCCTAAGGGTGGGTATCAGCAACTTCACACCACTGCCCCCCCCCCCTCAGAGGATGCAGACAGCATGCCAAACAGTACACCAGTGCAGTATACAAGCACCTGTACAACTGCATGGACTCAGCCATACCCAACAGAACTAAAACCTGCTCCTCAAAGAAACACAACCCTTTCTGGTGGACACCCTCAATAAACAAGCTTTACAACAAAAGGAAGAAACTGTTGTCCAAGGGTAAAAAGGAACAAATTCCAAATTGGAAAAACTCCCTCCTCCACCTGAACATGCAAATTAGATCACTAGTGAAAACCTCCAAGGCCAATTATGAGTTGGAACTAACCTCAGAAAAAAAGGGATACCACAAGTCCTTCTTCAGTTACATTAGGAACCTCTATGTCAAAGCCCAAGTTTGTTCTGAATTAGTACTTAATGGTACAACTTACACTGATTCTGCTGACTTAGCCAACCTGCTAGCTGATAGCTTCAGCACAAAATTCATCCCCTTATCACCCCCAAAGGCCCAGTTGCCATCCCCTATACTTGTCCCACACCTCACATCTATGTATATCAAGTGTTAAAGGCCTTGTCCAAGGCAAAGAGCACAGCTTCCATGGGACCTGATAGTATCCCAGGCTGTATACTGCATCATCTCCAGCAAGAACTAGCTTCACCATTGAGCACCCTATTCAACCACAGCCTAATTACAGGCTTCATTCCAGCAGAGTGGAGGACTGCCATTGTCATCCCCTTGCACAAAGGTGGTGCCACTACTGACCTAGGAAACTATCACCCCATTAGCTTAACAAGTCTGATCTGTAAAGCCATGGAGTGTATTATTATGGATCTCATAAACAAGGACATAGGCAATCTCCAAGCACTTGACCCCACCCAATTCGGATTTGTCAGGGGCAGATCTTGCCTATTGAACCTAGTTGACTTTTTTGAGACTGTCGCCAAGGCCTTGAATGAGGGGAAAGTTAGTACATACAGCTTACCTTGACCTGCCCAAGGCCTTTGACACAATCCCTCACTCAAGCATCATCGAAAAGCTAACACAACTTGGTGTAAATCCCTGTCTTGTCAGATGGGTGACTGACTGCCTCACAGAAGGGACCCACAAGGTCAGAATAGGTGCCACCACTTCTGATAGCAGACCTGTCACTAGTGGTGTTCCCCAGGGATCTGTTCTGGGACACCTACTGTTTGGCATCTACTTCTCAGAGGTCCAGGCAAAGACAAAGGGCCTGTGACTGACCAGATCTGTGGATGACTGTAGGTTGGGTGCTGTCATTGACACCCCAAATTATGTTACCATACTGCAGGAAGGTCTCACAGCTACAAATAACTGGTGCCAAAATCATGGACTTAAGTTAAATGCAAAAAAATGTATTATCATACCGGCAAAACACGACCCCTACTGATTACCACATCAATGGCAGCCCTTTAAGCACACAACCTGTGGTGAGAGACCTGGGTACTCAGGTTGACAACAATCTCACATTCGACCATCATGTGGCAGCAGTGGTCAGATAAGCCTTTTTCTTGGTTCATCTCATAAGTAAAGAGATTGCATCCAGAGAAAAGGAGGTTACCTCTCTGTACTCCTCCCTCATTAGATCTATAATTGTGTATAATGTCCCATTTGGTATGTACCTCTCCAAACACCTGCACCAACTGGAAAGGCCACAGAAATGCCTCACAAAGAGAATCCATGGCCTCCAACACCTGTCCTATGCGGACAGGCTCAAATCACTATCACTGTACTTGGTATCATACAGATTGCTCAGAGGTGATCTGTGTCTCACCTACAAGGCAATATCGGATCCTGCCCTACTACAGATGCTCCATATCTATAAGTCTAATTCCTCATGCATTACCTGCTCAATAGGCCTAAATCTAATATGCAACATCAACAAATCCTGCTGGAGCGACAGGTTTGTCTCCTCGAGGCTGCCCCATCTCTGGAATAGACTTCCCATAAATGCCAAACAGAGTGCCTTGCTGACCCTCTTCAAGCACAACCTTGATGAGTGGATGGGAAACCACAAATCTGACCCAAGGGTTCCACCTTTGTCCATCACTGACAGGGGCGACAGGTGCTGACTGAGGTTTCTTCTTTGGGGATAATCTCTTGCTTAGGCTTGTAAGGGCCCCTGGGCCATTAGCCTAGTAACCTCCTAAGATCCTATGATAAATATATATATATATATATATATATATATATATATATATATATATATATATATATATACTCCAGGGTCACACAACAGTGGATACAGATGAAAACGTCACTGTTGCTGCTTCGTCAAACATTTTATGTCCATCGAAGCTGCTCTTGGTATCAGACCCTCAAGGATGATTTTGAATGAAACTGACTTTGAAGAAGAAGTTAAATTTATAACTGCCCTGTTCATTCAGAGAGGGTATAGGGAAGACATCTTATTAGAACAGCCAAAGAAATTAGAACAAAAAGAAAAGTGCTGTTTGAACCTGTCTTACTTAAACCATTATCCAAGGTTAAACATAATAATATTCATGAAGAGGAAGATGGGAGTATAGATAGGACAAATGCCTGCTTCTTAGAGATGTCAGATGACAGTTTTGCCATTTGGGATGTAATAAGTACCAACTGGAAAATAGTTGAGGGTAATTTTGATCTAGCTAAGGTTATAGGCACCGCGCCTACGTTTGTATACAAGAGAACAAAATGTCTTAAAGTTCTTTTGCAGAAAGATAACACAAACATTTTCCCACCTGAGACAATTAAATAAAAAAGGTACCTACAAATGTGGGTTTTGTTTTGCATGTAGTTTTATTGTTGAAGGACCATAAATACTTTTAGAAACCACAACAGTCCCAGGAAGATTTACTTGTAAAACAAAAGGCTGGTATATATAAGTTTATGTTCAGGTTGTAATGCCTTCCATGTGGCTATGACCACAAGAAGCTTCGAAAAGAGACTAAAGGACCAACAGTATTCTATTAAAACTAAAGATGACAAGAATGCTCTGTATAAGCATTCTGTAACATGTAAAAATATGAAAAGTGTTTTATTTTCAGTGCTTGAAATAGTTTTACCAGATTTAAGGGGAGATAACTTTAGAAACAGAGTTGAAGTTACAGAAGTGAAATGGCAAATTAAGTTACGGGCAGACAGATATCCAGGATTAAATGACTCTGTTAATATAAAATGTTTTTTTAAAGGCTAAAAGATTAAATGTACATAAGTGATGCTGTTTATTAAGAATAGGGATTTGACTCAATGTGTATGTATTTAACATTTATATATTGTTTTCATTTTTTTATGTATTGCTCTTTAAATGTTTTGCATTTTTTAATTGATTAGTTAATAGAGTGTTTGTATTGGATGGCCAAATATATATAATGTGCTTGAATAAGTTGGTCTGTTACTTTCTGAATAAGTATGTTGAGGACAAAAGTGATCAATAAATAACTTCATGCTAAGTCTGGTTATTTTCTTTGTCTACGCTTAATTATGTATTTTTTTTCTGGTTTTACATTTCCAGCTTTGAAAGGGCTTATTCTGTTGCACTTTATCTAACACCAGGACCAAAGTCAACATGAAATTCAGGCTTAATATTCAGATAATAACTTAAAACATTAGATATTGTTGGAGCAATTGAAGGTAGCAACCAATCTTATGCAGTACCTGTAGACTTCTCTCATTGTATTGCTGTATCTGAATGTCCAATAAGTGAGTGCTAACATGCTACCAAAGCCTTACAATGTCACATGATAAAATATTCCTGTAAGTTTCAGGTTTAGGCAATAAATAGCTCACTCACTAACTGTACACAGGAATGCATTATAGTTGTTGGTGATGCTACACAGCACTGGGGGCAAGAACTGATTCAGTCATAGAAGAATGCATTATAGGTCCAGCTGATGCTGCATGGTATTGTGGGTAAGAAATTGTTCCTTCACAGTACTTTACAGTGAAATGTATTTATTTATTTACTTACATGCATTTACTGGGGTAGTACATTGATTAATACTGACAAATTTCAGGCTTACCCGAGGTAAAATACAAAACATTTCAAAAAGAAAAAAGGCAGAAGTGTAAGCAATAACAGAGTATTTCAGATTAGTTACTTAGAACAATTCTGTATGTACATTATAGTAAACAAGCAGAGTCAAATGTACATTTTCACTAATTTCTAAAGTGGATCAACCATCAGTAATTCTGTAAGGACAGGCATGGAAATATATCCTGTGTTGGAGCATTTGGCATGGTTGAAGAGCTGCATTTTGAGTTGCATTCTGACTGTGGAGTAAGTACTGGTTTTCTTTAGATTGATGGGGAGAGTAGATGTCTGAGAGGAGAAAGCGTGCAGTACTGTGGAGTTTGGTTCTAGGGGTAATGAGAGTTGGTATGACTTGTGAGTCATGTCTCTGGTTGCATGAGGAGTTTTTTCATGAAGTTTAGCCACAAGGGGACCAAATGTCTGGAGCAGGAGTAGTTTGTTGAGTTGGGATTATAACAGTAGGTTAGACCTTTGCTTAATGGGTAGCCATTTGGCTTATTCTAGGGTGTTACAGTGAGGCTCATGGAGGGGTGAGTTTCTAATGAATTGCCAGATGCTTTTGGGGATTAGAGTGTGGGGTGTTTTTCTTGAAAGAAGATGTGAAAATGAGTAGCCCATATTCTTCCAGCTGAGAGAGGAGAACTTCTTTGCCAAAGGCTGCTACGGCTGGTTGAAATGGTAAAAGGGAGATATTTTTGGCCCAGAAGAGGAGGAAGTTTCTTTTTGCTCTTACTTTGTCCATGTAGAAATGGAAGGTTTGAGAGTGATCAGGCCATAATCCTAATTAAGAGTTCGGTACTCGTAGAATTTTACGAGGTGTTTCAAAAAGTATGCTTTTGGTCTTGGAGAGGTTGAGAAGTGGTTTGTGAGCCATTGCTGGAGCTCATGAAAGCCTGACTGGAACTGAGATTGAATGCTGGTGTGAGAATGACTCAATCAGTAAATGATCATGCCATAAATCATGCTATTTGGAGGAAAGTAGGTTGCATTCCTGCATGAAGTGAGAGTGCTGGGTGTAGAATATTTTTTCTAGAAATTTTCCACGATTTGGAGGATAGATGTTGGACATGAGTGGTATATTTTGGGTTACTTTGTTTTGGGACGGGTGCAATTAGAGTCATTTTCCAAATTTTGTGCTATGGGGCTTTTTACAAGACTTAGATTTTATATATATATATATATATATATATATATATATATATATATATATACGGAGGTGAGTTTGAGGGGAAGATATAAGTAACGTGCATTGATATTTGAACCAGGAAATGTATTTTGGGTAAACACTAAATACAGAATATTCTGAAAGGTTTCACTTTGAATACACTGATATTCCAGACGTATTGCTGAACCTCTCAACTTTTTCAAGATATCATAGTTGGTAGTTCTGGGATATTTTTTTCTTAACATTTTAATATGTGTTCACTATATTTGGCTATATATTTATAAGAGAAAGTGCTATATACACAATTACATCTCTCCTCATAATGGAAGTAGTTCTAGTAGAGTCAGTACAGTTTCTGTCAACTGACAATACCCTTGACCCTCTGTTTCACCTCTTCTGTATGTATGTCCTAAAATCTAACTGATGACATCTGAAATCAGCTCATCTCGCAGCTAATTTAAAATATCATATGTGAACAAGCAGCTATGGCCAGACAAAGAAAGGCTTTGTGTGGTATTTTGTTGTTTCTACTATCCAAAAAATAGTGTGAGGGTGAAGGAAATTTCTCAGTAGGAATTCTGAACAATTCATTGACCTACATTTGATAATCTGAAGGACTGTGGGTGAAATTTACTTCTAACACTTTAACAGCACCTCCATCAAAGTTGAAAGTAAAAACGGACATGAATATCTGGACCTCCGTTTGGGAGTGTCTCTGTGAGTAAAAACTAAAATTCAGATTTGTTTGTAAACAACCTCTCCAATCGTAAGAGGAGACTAGCTGCAGAGTCAATAATGAAACAGCAGGTAGAAACAGAGAGGGCACTCCTAGACCGCACTAGCCAAAAGGGTTTCCTGTTGCTGGTATTTGTTGCACCTGAGCTGGCTACTAGAAAACATTGTGAATAATTGTCCATACGTGTGTATTATACATTGTTTCATATTTTGACCTAAAGGGTTTCAACCATATAGTGTGAGTGATTCTATAACCTGACTTGTAAAACACATATAACTTATTATGCATATGAATAACTGCCCCCAGTAATCAAGCACCATCTATCAGAAGGTTACATGAGGGCAATACACCAAGGTACAGCTTAGAAGCAGAGATCCTGCTCTGTCCTCCTGCAACTAAAGCCTCTAGTAAAGGTTAAAACTCAAAGAGCTAAGATGGTGGACTAGTAACTGATCTGAGCATATGCCATTATTGATACCTCTGAGACACTGTGTGGAAAACAGAAAATGTTGAGTTCTATTCCCATATCAGGTGCTTGGATTAATTTCTGATACTGATACTGCAGTGCAACATGGGTGGGGGGGGGGGGGGCTGCAGTCCTCACATGTCGTACTTGAGATGAGAAGATAAACTAAGGTCCCATCTGACTGAATTAATTGTAGTTCAGATGGATGATCCCATGGTGTTTATTGAAAAAAGAGGGGAGATTTATTTGTTTACATATTTATATGTTTATACATTTGATACTTTTTACAAATTATCACAAACAGATATATTATTTGCAACCTTAGTGAGTGCTTTTTTTTTATCCCCTGCTCTTTTGCCATAACAAAATCTTACTCATTTAATGCAATCTGTTTTCATTTTTATTACACAAAATTTAATCCTGTCCTTCCTTCCATATAAACCATAAATATGAAAATAAAATTGCATCTGTTTCCCCAATTCTGTGCTTGTTTTCTGTATTGTACAATTTATACACTATTTGTGTCCATAGTCACTCCATGCAGTTCTTTAATAATAAATATATTTATCATCTACATCTGCGGTGGTGCAGCGGTAGCTTTGTTGCCTCACAGCAAGAGGTTCTCCCGTTCGATTCTCGGTTGGAGTGCGGGGAGTGCCTTCTGTGTGGAGTCTGCATGTCCTCCCTGTGGTTGGTTGGGCGTTTGAAAGACATGTGTAAATGGGCGTGCCTTCATTGAAGGTTGGACATCGAGCTGGCACCTTGGCGTTCATGAAAATCTACTGCCAATCATTAGCAGACCGGAGTTCCACTGTGGTGACCCCTAACCAGGAAAAGCCGAAAGACAAACAACATCTTATCCAAAAGAATCCTTAAACTGCACTTCAAAAGCATGTACTCTTTAGTGTCTTCTGTGTTACACATATTACACATATTTTCTCTGATTCTCTTATATAACATCTGTGCTTTTAATGGTAATCTATTCAGTGTTGACCACTGTAAGAAATTAGTATGTTCCTGTGTTTGTTTAAAGTTGTGCTACCTCTCACTTATATCTTTTTTTTTTCTTCAAAGTTCACCTGTGGATCTGTCTCCCATACTGCTCTCACCACTGCTCTACCCTACAAAATCTTCTTTGGCCAGAAGCTCATAACCAACTCTTATGTCCTCAATTCCAACTCACTCACTCTATTCTTACAAATCTCTTTCACTGCCCTGCTCTCTCTACCCTAATCTGTCCCTACACTCCCAAACGTTGTCTCCGCAGTGCAGACCTACATCTCCTGGAAGTCTATAAGCCCAGTAAACAAGCTGGGAAACTTCTTTATATGTATTCAGTTACTAATATTTGGAATAAACGTCCCCTAGACCTAAGAGCAACCTCTAGTACTTCCTGTTTCCAAAAAAGTAAAAAGATTACATGATCAGAACATGGTCTTGCCCCTGTCTTACTTCAACCTGACCTACCGCTCCACCATCTTCCCTTCCTCCTCCATCTTGCTAGTACTATATCAGCGATCATCCTTACTCCTATTTCTTTTAATCTTTTCTTCTTGCAGACAATTCTACCTTAAATTCAAATAAGAACTGTAACATCTCTTACTTTAATTGCACCCCTCATGCCAATGAAACTGTAATTGAATATTTTGCTAACTGTTATATGCATTTTTACCCTCTGTACATATGGAACTAAATAAGATTCATGTAAAAGTCTGCCTCTGTACTGACATACCTTAGAACTTCTTCATTGTCTAGTACGCACCCTTCTGTTGTATCTTGTCATGGTTTATGTGTTGTTATTCATTCATGGTTTATGCTTTTTGTTTTGGAGCTTTTCTCTTCGGGCCTCTGCTGAAAAAGGGCTTCTAGCCCAGTCAGACTAACCCAGTTCACAAATGTCAAATAAATAAAGAAATAATTAATTAAATAAAATAAAGATCAGCCATAATTTTCTTTTTTCATGTATTTTTATATCTAATTATTACATTTGATTCTTTTTCTTACATTCTATTATATTGCTTTCCTCTGCCACATTTTCCCTTTTTTGTTCAGCTTTATGTTATCCCCATACTATTCATACTTTTTAACAGTAATGTACAAATCAGCATTTCTTTCTCAAGCTCCATTTTATTTAAGATCTTTAATAAAATGCAACAATGTCAAATGAAACACTGGATAGGTCAACCCCAAACCTCCTTTTATTTTCATTATAAATCACCCATCTTTTAAAATGGTTCACTCCTGATCTGCACAGCAGCCAAAAAACTTTCTTCATAAACTTTTCTTTTTCTTATGGCCATCATATATTTCTTCTAGTATATGTAGTTTTGCCTATTAGAAATGAATTTATTAATTATGATTTAGTTTGAATATTAATTTACATTTCCTGCACAGAGCTGCGATGTTTTGTTTTTACTTCTACCATATTGCAAGTAATTTTCTTATTTCTCTGGCCAAATTTCCCTTAGTCATTTTAGAATACCACCTCAGTACTGTCTTGATAGTATGAAGAAAAAATATAGTTTACTCCTCACTTTAAGATGGTTATGAATCAAAAACAACAGTATATAAGGATAAATGCTCACTGTATAAATCACGGTTGCAGTTGTCCTTACACCTGGAACTTCTGCAAAAGGCCTGACATCCAGACAATCAGGGTTGTATACTCTTTCTGTTCTTGATTATGCATATGCAAGCATTTTGGTATTCCAGCACATTCTTAGTACAAAGTTAATGTTTGCCTGTGCCATTGTTAGTTCTTTCCTGCCTCAGTTTATGTCTGTATTGCATTCTGTGCATCTGTAGTCCATCGGTGTAGCGGCATCATTCAGACAGTGCAGATAAGTACCACACAGGATACCTTTTCTTTGTGTTTATTGACATTGTTATGCTTCACACTGGTTAGATATAAGGATATAACAACCTCAGATAAAGTCACAAAGTGCAGATATGAAAAGAATGGGGAAATCAAGAACGCTCATCCGTCATTGAATAAAGATCTGCTTAAACCCTTAAATGCACTGTTTTGTCCTCTGGAAAAAAGGACGTTATAAGTATTTTTGCTAAGTTTTGCTGAGTTAGCTGTAGCCAAGATCTGATATATTGAACAAGTATCCTTATTCCTAATATTTTAACGTGCACATGTGACAGACAAATTCACATAAAGACTTTGACACACATACATATTGTCTTTTCTGTTTTGGCAGAGACCATGCTGTTGTTTCCCATGGCATCTGTTCTGTGTTTAAGAAAAAGACCCTAAGACAAAGGGAGCTAGTTCCCGATGTTGCCTAATAAAAAAGAAGTTTAATGCATTATACAAGACCTCAATGGCATCTAGTTGTCGTCTACCATAAGATATAGATGTTTCCCCTT
Organism: Protopterus annectens; assembly: GCF_019279795.1. Lineage (NCBI taxonomy): Eukaryota > Metazoa > Chordata > Ceratodontiformes > Protopteridae > Protopterus > Protopterus annectens. Next base: position 493,530,146 of record NC_056729.1, on the reverse strand, counting down.
AGAAAAAAAGGTTTGTGGAGAAGTACCTCAAGCAGAGGGAATAAGATGAAACAGGGGAATGTCACAGAAACCTCAGATGTTTCCCTAGGCTTATAGGCACCAGTTCTGGTAAGACACTTGTGCAGTCCCCTGGCTCTTGTGCCCATTTTATTAAAGGCCTCTGAGGCCCATCCCACCTTAATGTTGCTACTCCATCAGACCGCTGCACGTCATCCAAAATTAAGCCCTCAAAAATGCCTTTTGGGACAGACATCTCCTTGAAGGTCTAGGAATCAGACATCCATATATTGATCTCTGAGAAGTTGAACAGGGTTGCCTTGTTTTTAGTTCAAAAGGGCATCTGTGGAACTATGACTGAAACCTGAGAGGCCCATCCCCCTATTCAGACTTCAGTGATAACCATGTCAAACTTGAGGAAACTTGTCTCCAAACCTAAGATGTCTGCTTCCTTACCTGCCTCTGATCAGGCCACAGGCTAATCCAATTACTCAACCCCCCCCCCCAAAAGTTCCTGCCCAAGACTGGTTCAAAGTGGTGCAAATCTTTCTATCTCTTATGCAAAGTCTTCAGCCCAAAAATGGACCACCCTTCAGTGTCTGGTACCACTTCAGAAGAAAAAGAACAAGGAATTTTCTCCTTATTATGAGTCATGTTAATCTGAGGTGGAGAAGGAGAAAGATTTTGCATACTCCCAGATGTCTCCACCCTTAGGGTTTAATACTGAGAAAAAACACACCGTGTCTTCCTGTTCTCCCTGAGAAGACATCTTATCTGTGGACATTGTATGTAAGATTAAAGATCATTTAAAATTGGAAGCCAAAGCAGTACTGGCCACCCACAAAAACATATTGACCTTCCAGTATTGGAGGTTTTGAAGAATTAGTTTTTTTATAGCTTTGTTGGAAGAAGAGTCTCAGTCTCCTGCTCACAAGAAACCTGACCACTTTTACAGAGTCACTGACTTCTGTTCCTTCCTGTATATGAATCCTGTTGCACATCCAACTTTAGTGGTCCTGGATCTCCAAGTCTTTCTAAACTAGTTCCATCCTCTAATTCTTCCCACTAACTCAGAGAGCTGCATCTTGGACCATTTTGGGAAAACAAGGTACAGTGTACTCATCCTTGATTTCAGAGCTCTTAATTCCCAGACCCATACAGTCAATAGCAGACTGATTTCTTACAACAGGTAAATAACGGAGATGGTGAATGCAGCTCTGAAGAAATCCATTCAACAGGCCCCACTTGATTCACAGGTGATTAGACATGCTATCAAGTGTAGCTATGCTATTGTGGATGCAGCTCATGTGGCCTGTCATTGTTAGATATGCCTGACTGAGGATATAACCTCTGCAAGGGGATGTCAAAGTGCAGATCTTTAATGTCTCAATATATAAGGGTCTGCTCTTTGAACCTCATGTCCATGAAATGTTTAAGATACTGGAGGAGAACAGTAAAGACATTCAGTCAGTTAGGCACATCTTTCTCCCATCTGTCCCCAGGTATGATAGAATTATCTCTCTAAACATTAGCCCTTTTACCAATGCAAAAGTAAGCAGGTGAAGGCTACAAAATGGAAACAATAAGAAAACAAATGGTAGGGGAACCACAAAATGAAATATGGGTCCCACAGAGCTGCACACCTGATGGGGAACAGTCATGATGATATCAGGGCTCCCTCCTCTACCCTTACCCCAAACTCTACCCCAGCTCCTAGTTTTCCAGCCTCTCCCATTTCCCCATTTCCCCATTTCCCTCACTGAGGCAAAGTAGCCTTGTTCCCAGACATGTGGAGAGACATAACCAGCGATAACTGGATGTTAGAGGCAGTATCCCCAGGATACAAAGTTCAGTTTCCAAAAAAGAAGAGTTTAAAGATGTACACACAGTGCCACACAATCTGAAACTGTTGGTGGAGCCCTCCTGGAAAAACTTTTTCTGTAGGGGTCAATACAGTACCTCAGGAAGAACTGATTTGATCCTAAATAATTACCTCAGCATATCAAAGTTCAAGATGTTAACCCTAAAAGCTCATCTACCCCTTCTGTCCCCAGGGTCTAGTGGGCATTCTGAGTTTAAAGGATGCCTACCTTCACATTCCCACCCACAATGACCACAGATGTTTTCTCAGATTTGTGGTTGGAGGATGCCACTGACAGTTTATCTATTTATCCTTTGGCTTGGCCCCCGCTCTCAGAGTGGTTACTAAGTGCACAATGCCAAAGCAAGTTGTGCAAATTAACCTTATCTGGATGACTGATTCAGGCATTATTTTGGAAGATAATAGAATGGGCCATGACCTGCACACTCTATTGGAACTTCCAAAAGATGAATTTCAGCTCCTCCAGGATAATATGTTTTCTTGGGGTATAACTTGACCACACTCTGCAGTGGACATTCTTGCCTCACACCCACAGAATATTCTATGTCTCTGAGATAAATGGCATCTACAACTCTTCTGTTTTTTCTGGCAAGATTGCACACGAGAAAGCTACACTGGCATCTCATGGGGACTGGATGAAAGCACACTAAGACACTACACCACATTGTTCAGTTCTTTCCATGTGTTAGGCACGAGCTGCTGTGGTAGATCAGGCACGTCTTAATGAACTAAGAGGTTGTTGCTCAAGTGGCTACTCCATGACTAGATCCTGACTGTGGATGCTTCTGACTCAGGTTGGGGAATTTACTTAGAAGACCATAGAGTCCATGGCATCTAGATTAACAGTATGAGAAGGAAGCACATCAGTCTCAATGAGATGATGGCAGTGATTCTGGGTATAACTAACTCGAAACCTAAATAGAAACAGGGGCATTGTACCTGATTGCAGACAATGCCAGTTATATGTTACATAAACAAGAAGGCACATACTCTTGCATCCTATGTAGGCCAGTGAAGAGAGCCTGGGTGGTAACCCTGCAGTCAGGCATGCACTTCAAAGTATCCTACATTCTATCCCAGCAAAAGATTCTGTTAGACCGTCTATGCAGGTCAGAAACAGATCCCCACATGATGTCAGACAGACATTTTTTGTAGCTTGTCCACAAAGGTTTTTTTTTTCTAGAAATGGACCTTTTTGCTCCCTAGACAGCAGACAGCTGAGGAAGTTGTATTCCAGAGTACATTCAGGAATGTTTGAGCAGTAAGTATCTTCTCTTTGAACTGGGTGGGTCTGTTTGTTTATGCTTTCTTGATGATCCCCTTGGTAACCATGGTGACACAGAGGATAAAGAAGGGGATCAAATGTGATTCTGTAGCTCTTTTTTGGTCCAGGTAGTATTGTTTCTTCATACTACTTTAATTACTGAGTGACAACAGACTCTGCATTTTGTATCAGCATACAGACCTCAGCACAAGGAGCCATTAATAGACCTCAACTTATCAATGATCTTTTTGGTATACTGGCTAATTTGATCTTGTGACCCTTTTCTCAGAGGACATGCTTAATATCAAGAAGAAGTTAGAAAATCTGCTACAAGGAAATCCTACCTAATCAAAGGATGAAGTTATCCCTGTGGTGCCAAAGGAAGAATAATAACCCTACTTCATGTATGGCATCTCTGATCTGGCAATATCTGATGTTAACATCTGATTCTTGGCTGACATATGCAGCTTTGAAGCTTCATCTTTCAGCTATCTCTTCTTGTATTCCTATGAATCCCCCATTGATGTTTAAGCTACCAGTTGCTTCTTAAAGATGGTATTAAATTGTTGGCCTCCTAGGAAAAATGTTCCACCACAGGATCTCAATTTTATCATAGAAAGACTAATCCATGCTAACTTTGAACTAATGTCTGCAGCCCCTGTCAAAATCCTAACCAGGAAGACAATCTTATCACCTGAAATAACCTCAGTCAGAAGAATTTCAGACGTCCAGGTCCCAATGTGCAAAGAGACTTTTCTAGTCTTCTGTAAAGATAGGGTTTATTCTGTATATGAGCCCTACTTTTATTCCCAAGGTAATGACAGAAGTTTGCCTTAATCAACCAATTCAATTACCAGTTCTTTTTCAATGCCCAAACAAATGAGACAGAATCAGTATCCAAAGGCATATGAAATCCCACCTGTATGAAATGAAAACTATAAGTTCTACTGGCCACCTCTTTGTCTGATATGCAGCCATAAAAAGAAGGGAAACCTGTGTAAAAATAGACTATCTCCAAATGGGAGGTTCACTGCATTGAATACTGCTATTCCTATCATAGTAAGGTGTGCAAAGGACTCATAAGATTCCATTCAGCTAGAGTGTCGATAGTTATACCAAGTGGAAGCGAAATGCATCGTGTTAGCGCACCGCCAATAGGTAAGCCTAGCCCAATGGTCAGGGTTACCACCTGTCCCACATTGTGAGGGACAGTCTCCCTCTGGGCAGTTGTGTCCATACCAAAACCATTATAAATGTAAAATGTCCTGCGATCGTAGGACATAATTAAGTCCCAAACCTTATGTAATAGTCACATACAATACTTATGTCCGTATGTAAAATACCTACATGTTACAAGAAACAGAATAAGCAGGTAAACGAAACAGAAGAAGCAGCTAAACTGCTACAACAATAAGCTTACATTTAGGCATAAAACAAAAGTACTATCCATTGTACTGACCATGGGTATGTGTTGGCCTGTAAAATCTGATGTGTGTCCCGAATATATCCCATCCTGGCCATATGAAAAGGTGGCAACCCTACCAATGGTCAGAGCATTCGCCCAAAATCTGCCCATTTGCGGTCCAAGGCATCCTTGTCAGGATGGGCCAAAGATGAATGGGTATTACCCGGGTCTACCTACCATGTCATGAAAGATAAGTATTTGCATGTACCTATGTGTGTGATTGACAGCATGTGGAAGGTGAAAAATGCTAGGGTAATCCTCACAAACATACAGGTACCAGAGATATGTAGTGTATGCAATGTGTTCCCTTGACCGTGCCACGGGCCATCAACCAGAGAAGGGATGATTGGAATGTGTGGAATATGGGGGTGGGGGGATGGGTAATGTAATAATTCGCCAAGGGGAGACTGTGTTGGATGCACAATAGGTGAACTGGAGGTGTACGAGGGAGCAGTGGGTGAATCAGAAAGAAACACAAAGAACAAACATACACATCCGCACTACAACCTGACAGGCCATACTGTAGAACACAATCCCACAAACATATGAATATTAAAATGTGCGATACACATGTACAGAAACGTCACCGGCACATACCCAGATAATGGTCTGGCCTGTACTGAGCCATCCAACCACAACACACCTGGATGCATAATTGAATACCCATAATCCCCTCTACAGCACACAACACCCCCCCCCTCCCATTCCTGAATGTCCACCAAATCCAGCCATACTTGGGCTGCTAGCTTGGCACAGCCATATCTGCACATAGTGACCACTACTCATATCTAGTAGGCAATCTCACCCTAGGCAGTCTCAGGATTGCAAACTATGTATCCTTTGCATGTATAACCCTATCACATTTTCGTAAATACCAAAATATCGAAGGTTTTTGGCTGTTATTGGTCTGTTCAATTTTTGGACATCCCTCATGGGATAAGTATCCTGTGTAAATATCAGACTTGGTGTCATGACACAATGTCCAGTCCTGTAGACATCTGGACACAAGTTGTATGTGCAGTAGTGGTTCACGAGACTGCTCAGCCTCCAGCCGGTCATGCAGAACCTACTACCTGGGATTAAACACCTGACCGTGATGCACGGCTCCCCACATGCATTATCGAGAATATATACTTTACACATTCGCATAGTGGCAGTTGGATATAGGGTGTTTAAGGTGCTGACGTAAGCAGGGTACCTCTTGTCCCACTTTGTGAGGGACAGTCCCTGTTTGGGCAGATGTGTCCTGACCAAAAATAATACAATGGCAAATGTCCTGTGATTGTAGGAAATAATTATGTACCATATTTCATATAACAGTTGCATAAAACAGTTATTTCTGTATGTAAAATATGTAAATTTTACAAGAAACAGAATAAGCAACTAAACTTCTACAAGAATAAGCTCTCATCTAGGAAAATAATGGAGAGAGATATAAAGATACACATATATATATATATATATATATATATATATATATATATATATATAGTTATGAAGAATGAACATGGTCACAATATAGCAGTCACAACGAATGTGAAGGGAAACAGCAGCGGAACCAGCCATAATATTTAGTGCTGTTATATATCAGGATGGCCATCGGTGAGCACACCTCTGCATCCCCAACCACAGGTAGAACTCTAAAAGTGGAACGAACGATCTCCCCTTGCGAAGTCTGACTTTCAACTAGGTACAGGGCAGTCCTGGTCCCCAGCTGGACAAGCCTAAACCCGGAAAAACATATCAACACCCTGACAATCAAACAGATGTATGTGCCAGGACTATAGGCTGTAGAGGTCTGAATATCCTCAGAGTGAGTCAACATGCAGCACGAGTCCAGAGCAGTAGGGAATAGGGAATGACTCATGTGTAGTAATGCATTTTTTCCAACAGGTAAATGGATGCCTGCTGTGTAAGTGAAGTGATGAGGTGTGTGTTCGGGTAACTATGCACCATGGGTATACATATAAATGAGGCAGAACACCAATAGTGTAGTGGTTAGAGCATCCGCCTAACGAAAAGGCATTCACGGTTCAAGGTCGACAATAGCACATATCATTTTCCTTGTGGAATTAATGTTGCTCTGCTGTAAAGTCGACATTTAAACATGTAAAGGTGAATGTGTGTATTGCATGCGACTATTAACCAGTTCCTTCCAATCAAAGTGGTATTGTCATAATGTATAAGGCACAAATAAGCATAAATAAGTGACAGTAAACATATGTAACGCACAGTAAGCATAGGCGAGTGCGCCTGTGCTGGTGTAAGCGGCTCCCAGATTAGGAAATGTATGTTTGTATGTACAGGTGTAACATATATATATATATATATATATATATATATATATATATATATATATATATATATATATATATATATACATACACACACACACACACACACACACACACACACACACACATATATATGTGTGTATAGATACATGTCTACATACAGTATATATAAGTATATATATATATATATATATATATATATATATATATATATATATATATATATATAGAATGAACATCGTAACAATACAGCTTACACAAGGGATGTGAAGGAAATCGAGAGCAAGTATGGTATTATACAGTGCTGTCAGCTTATGTCATAAAAAGCTGCACAGGTGTGAGCAGAGCACCGCCACTCACAATACAGGCATGGTTTTACCAGTGGGAATATCATTGTTGAATTGCTAAGTCTACTTTACACACAGACGGAATGTAGGCCATGCTGGGCCCACCAAAACTTTTTAAGCACAAATGGCTGTACCATAACACAAGGAAAGGCATGTATGTGGACATATACATGGCGGGAGACCCTGAGAATACACAAGGTGGGACAAAATGTGTGTAGGGCCCCAAATGCTCTGAAGAGGGCAATGTGTAAAGGTGTGTTATGGCTGCGATAACAAGTGGATAATGGATGTTACACTTGTAAATTCAACATGGGTGGGATGGAGGAGCTATGGGTATGGAATTATGGGTCCAGGTGTGCCAATGTTGGTTGGGCCGGTTCTTATGGACCGCCCCGTGGAGATCAGCTAGTTCGTAATAGGTATATATATACATACACACATGCAGACAACAATATGTTGCAGTACATTCTCTGTAACACACGTATTCCATTTGTTGACATAAATAATATGAATGTGCACATACAAACATCAACAGTAGATGGACTAATAGGCTGTGCAGAAGAGGGATGGGTGGAATCACACAGTATCACATTCAAATTACCATCGGTAATCCATACATGAACAAATTGCGACATTTGTCCACTGTATAATGTGCTAAATACCAATTACAAGATAACTGGAGTGAAGTGTCAGTGTCATAATGAATAAGGCACTAGTATGCTGGTGAAGCATATATAAACACCATTACGCATGTGTAAGTGCGTATGAGCGGGGAATGTATTGGTCTACAGACACACAGATGTATATATATTTATATATATATATATATATATATATATATATATATATATATATATATATATATATATATAATATGTATATAGAAACACACACAAATAGATGTATATATATATATATATATATATATATATATATATATATATATATATATATATACAGCAGGATATGAATATACATGTATGCATACATATGCAGATATATCTGTATATATCAATGTACATATATATATAGATATAAATATCTATAAAATATCATTGATCTGTCCCCGATTACCATGGACGTCCGTGATTACGAATCGTAACCTAACACAGTCCCAACTAAACCCTCCTAGAACTAATGATTTTAGGATGGTTGCGAAATACACGTAATGAATAATGACAACATGTAAGAGTCATAAACAGCATGTACCTCAGACAATAATGTGTATGTATACCTATGCTCTGGCACTGTCAATGTGTCAGGTTAATAGCACCAAACATCAATTATGCAGTGTCCCTGATTCAGTGATCACTCTTCCCCATTCGTATGAGAGGTCTGCTAGTGACGGAAAGCGCATATTCCACCGACTAACTTAGAAAGATGATAGAATAATAGGTTGGGATTAACACCTGTCCACCTTTGCGAGGGACACTACCCTTTGGGCAGGTGTGTCCTGCAAAATAAATGGACTTATGGCAAATGTCCTGTGATTTAGGGCAAAGAATTCCTAAATTGTATGTAGTAGTTGCATAAAACAATTATTTTTTATCTGGAACACATAAATGTTTTAAGAAACAGTATAAGCAAATATAATGCTACAAGAATACTCTTTTATTTAGGCAAATCAGTAAAGTACTCTCCTTTCTACTGGCTGGGGGTATGTGTTGCCCTGCAAATTCTGACATCTCTACATACAGGTCCTATAGGGTTGCCACCTTTCCAAATGACCAAAGTGGGACATGTTCTGTAGAAATGTCAGACTTTCCAGGGTGAAACATACCTACAGCTGCACATAGTACAGACTTATACTTATTTGCACAAATAAAAGTTAGTCTAGTAACATTTTAATTGCTTATGCTACTTCACATAACATATAGACGTGTCATATATAAAATAACTGTTTCATGTAACTATAAAAGAAATGTAGAATATAATATTGTCCTGTAATCAGGACATTTGCTATGTCTTGATTATTTCTGCAGGACACAACTGCCTAAAGAGGGACTGTCCCTCGCAAAGTGGGACAGGTGTTAACCCTAAAGCCCCAACTTGGACAATTTACAAGGTGGCAAACCTACAATTGGTATGCGCTAGCATGACTTGGCAGACGGATGTGGCTCTCAAGAGCCAAGTACTTGTCTGTACTGAAGAGTATCAGTACCCATGTAGCAGCCAGATGAGAGCAGATTGTATGAGGAACACACAAATAAAATGATTAATTCATTGGGCAGGCCGCCGATACCGTACAGTCAAATGCCATTCCGTCGCCTAATGGGCAGCCATTCCCAATACTGTAGTCATGTAGTCCAATGTAATAGGTATCACAAGGTAATATTGTGGTCATCGCTCCCACCCAGGGGTGTGAGTGACACATGCAAGCAACAATGTTAGTGCATGTGCATGTGCGTGAGCTAGTAGCTGTAAGCGTAATTGGCGACCGGTATGCTAGTATTGCATTGGTAAAGCAACGTAGAGTCTAACCAAGTGTAAGAAGCTGTAACCACAGGTCAGCAGTGCTTAACACTGTGCAAACCCATGCACAACCGCTCCAAACTGCTTTAATGTGCCTTACTCCATCTGTATCCAATGGGCATGTTCTGCCCTGCAAGCAAATGAATGTCCTTTGCAAGGGTTGGAGCCAGGACCCTGCGCACACAGCTGTGAATTACCAATAGGCCATGGAAGATATATAGACAACAGACAGTAACACAAACATATCATACAGCGCAGTCATTCAGCAGTATAGGAAAGCACCGTCAGATATGTCCAGACCACTGGTGTTTGCAGACCTGGCCTTCATGTGTTTAAGTGTGTGAGCATGGCCAGTATGACCATTCAGTATGTTGTCGACTGACATTGCCATCATACCGTCAAGTGTGTGAGCATGGCCAATATAGCCAGCTGTATCAGATGTGTTACATGTCTAGGTAGTCTGTAATGTGGTGCTGACATTTGCGTTGTACACTGACAGGTGGCATGCTATGTCCGCAGGGTATCCATCGGTCATGTGGCATTGACTGTTGCTACATTTCTGCATAGTGGGGGGGACGCCCGACTATATCTACATTCCTACACAGGAGGGGGGGGGCACACCTGAATGTTGGTATATGTGTACGTTGGATGGGGTGCACACCTGATACATGTAAAGATTTGCTAGTACTGTACCGGTATGTCAGGCACTCCATTTCAGTGTGTAGACCTACCTATTGTGCTGGCTAGAGGCATACCGGTGTACTACAGATCTTAGCCTTAATTACCAACATATTCGTTTCTGACTTCCTAGCCTTCAAAACTTACATCCAACTGCCTGGCCTGCTGTAGTCTGTCTGTGTGGGGTTATGGGAGGGGTTACCCATAGGGCACATTCAGAGGCCATAGTTCAGCATTTGTTTGTGTCGTTCTACACCTGTCCAGCTGGTTGAGACTTGTGTGGGCTGTATGGACACACATGATGCTCAGCCCATTACCCGCAGTGGGTTATGACACCCTGTGTACTACTGGCAACTATGGTGATCCACATATGTGCTACAGATGTCATGGTGCCACTATGGATGTCTACTGTCTGCTGCCTTAACATTCGGCCACCAAATTCCCTTGCATGCTCACATCCATACCATAGCTACAGGTACCAACACATTCTAATACAACTGCCAATTAGTAGGTTGATTGACTTACCTTGAGGGTGTGCCAGACCTGAGGATGGTGCTGGAGGGCTGCCTATGTTGGATGCACATAGTACACTCCCTATACATGGCTGAGCACAGGTAGTGTCATGTTTAGCATCCCTTTTACTGTCTGTGCGAATCAGAGAGGGTGACATTCCCTGGGTCCCTACTGTGTCAGTGCATATGCTATGCGTTGCCTCTTTGCCAAGGCCAGGTCATACTGGGCATGCCTCCTTCTGCCTACTGGGTCCGGCTCAGGTTGTTCCTCCTCCGAGTCACTCTGTGCCTGTACAGGCCTTGGCATTGGTGGGGGGGGGATGTGTGGCCCTGCCCCATGCTGTTCCTGCTGCAGCTGTTTCTGCAGGATCATATTGTGCAGCATAGCACATACCATAACAATTTGGGTGCATGTAGCTGGTGAATAATGCAAGGCTCCACCATATGTGTCCAGACACCGGAACTGTAACCTGAGCATCCCAAACACATGCTCTATTATATGTCTGGCCTGTGCGTGTGCCTCATTATGGTGTTGTTGTTCAGGTGTATGTGCATTTCTGATGGGTGTCATCAGCCACAGCTCCAGTGGGTTCCCAGCATCCCCCATTAGGTGACCGTAGGGGATGTCCATATTGGCAAAGCTGTGGTACAGCTGCATCAGATGCCATATATCGGAATCGTCATAGCTTCCAGGGCAGCCAGCACACACATTCAGTATAATGCCCTGGGCATCGCATATGACCTGGCAGTTGATGGAGGGGATGCCCCTGTGGTTAATGTAGGTCCTACCCTGCTCACCTGGTGGTACTTTGATGCGTATGTGTGTGCAGGCTATAGCACCCTCTACCCCAGGGTAGTCTGCCATTTGGTGGAAGAGACGTATATTGCTGGTCAACACCTCATGTGTACCTTGGTATCCACTGGGATGGGTCCCCCTCAGCCTGTTCGGGGTGTCAGGTGTGGCCGGCACAGCTCAACAATCTGCTGTAGGAGTTCTCTGTTCACCCTATAGCGCTCCACTATCTCCAGCTCATGTAGCCCCTGGTAGGTTACCCTGGGTCTGTACAGTCTTCTCTGTCTCCTCACTGAGGGTTGTTTGGCAGCATTCACATCCTCACCACCCTCAGCCTCTTGCACATGTTGGTCTATGTTGCCTGCTGCAGCCCGTCTCATTTCATAGGTTTGTTTGTTAAAATTTCCCTGCATGTATACACCAGTGGTGTAGAGTGTGGAAAAACCTGAGAGGAAGGTGCTTGCTCACGTTATCGTAGTGTTCTGAGCTGGGCTGGTCTGCTGGGCCTGTAATCTGCTGATTCTGATAAATATCACCTGTTTGCCCAGCTTGTTCACCTTGATTACTCTCCTACTGCTGTTGTCCCTCCCAATTGCACCAGGCAGGTATAGATACACCTAGCTTAGGCGTGCTAAGCTAGGAGCAATCCCAAGACACAGGGCTCCAATCCACGTACAGTATGCCTGACACCCCCCCACCATGATTTCACCTATATTCGAGTCCTGCACCCAGCTATCTATACACATACTCTCTTGGGACCTGCATCACACCCTGGGGATAAACAGGATTCACTATTTTCCACCTTGTTTGCATAGTATTGTCTTCTAATGCATAGTGACATGATCCATACTGAGCTTCCCCAAAAATAACCACTGCTTACTGTCGCGCAGACCCGCACACAACTGGTTAAAAGCGCCTTACTATCACCGTATTCAATGTCCCTTGTTCTTCCCAGCAACAAAACAACCAGCCTCTGCACGGCTCGAAACCAGGACCCTGCACACCACAGACGATGTGCTTTACCACTAAGTCATGGCAGATATACATTCATCTGAGGTTATCACGTACAGATCATCCAGCACAGGCATTCAGCAGTATAGGACATGTATTCCATCATGTAGATTTATGTGTGCTAATGTCCACACACACACACACAGATATATATATATATATATATATATATATATATATATATATATATATATATATATATATATATATATATATATATATATATATATATATATATATATATATATATATATATATATATATATATATATATAGATATATATATATACATATGCACACACATACGTAGATATAGAATATATATCACAACAGCGGACCACGTGACACCAAAGCATTAGACAAGAATGAAAAAGAAACCACATGCGCCTCCTGCATTATGTACTAGTGTTAATATCGAGTCAAGTGTGTTTCTGTGCATCACACGTGTTCAGACTGTATTCAGGGTAAGATTAGGGCTGCTGACATTACTCACCAGACCTATTGCCGAATGTATGGGTATGTCTTGCCAACCCAGTCTCTTGGCCGATTGAGACATTTATAGCCACTATATAGGAAAACAACAAAACACGCTCCTCAACACATCCAGTAGCTAGCCACTCACAGACACCAACACATAGGATATGACTGCCAAACACACACAGCTGTCATGCCTTGGAATAGAACACCTACCTGTCTATTCTATCACACTACAGCATTACGCAGTTACAGAATACACTACCGAGATTACTGGGACACAGCACTCCCAGAGGTGTACTTCTAGGTGGGTGACATCATCAGCAATGGCAAAGTCGGCGATAGGGATTGTATGGAGTGTGAGCAGTCTAAAAGCATTATTCTGTCCCCAGGCAGATGGAGACACACACACACACACACACACACACACACACACACACACACACACACACACACACACACAAAGTTGGCATAGCTAGGATTAGAACACCGACCTAACTACCTTATCCACACTACAGCATTACGCAGTTACAGAATGCGCTACCAAGATTACTGGGACACAGCACTCCCAGAGATGTACTTCTAGGTGGGTGACATCATCAGCATTGGCAAAGTTGGCAATAGGGATTGTATGGAGTATGAGCAGTCTAAAAGAATATTTCTGTCCCCAGGCAGATGGAGATAAACACACACGCCAGTGACGGGATCAGGACAACTGCCTATCTACAGACCACTATCACAATACTACATAGATATGAGCCATGCCACAGACACTACACCTTTCATGACTGTCAATATGACCTTCTAGGAATGTGGACATCAACATGGATGCTGGCAGTTATGATGTACATACCTGTGAACCTGTGTGTTCAATGTAGGAATCGATCCTGAAGTGGAGTATGGCCATCTGTTGACTGGATGACTACTATCGCTATACAGGTTTACAATGGCCATGCCCATACACATAGAGGCACATAACCCACACAAGGTGTCACTGGGCATGCTCACACAGTAGCACACGGCCATTTGGAATGCATTATGTGTCCATCTGCACAACGTTATACTGAGCAGGCTCACACAGTAGCACAGGGCTGTTTTGTATATACTCTGATTCTAAACAAGGAAGAGCACAGTGGCCATGCTATTACAGTTAGACATGAACAACACATTGTAATGGACTCCAGTGTCAATAGTTGTCATTGTTAGCAGGAACGTTGCACTACATATCTTCTACACAATGTCTGCTGATGTCCGTGACCTCAGATGTACCAATCTACACCTGGCACACTAATACCACCCGTGGTGATGTCCTGCCAGGATTGGCTACTTCGCCCATATAGTGCCATTCATAGTCGAATGTCCTGAGACCAGGTTAACACCATGACACCTAGAGGACAACTGCATTGTATGTGTATGCTAAACAGTGCTAGATATGTATCATTCGTAATCACAGCTGCCCAATGTAGATCCAACAATGGGAAATACTGACATTTGTGCAGTGAGGAACACCTGGCTGAAGGCTCAGTTGTGCACAATAGCACTGCCACCGTATACCTCGGAACCAGACATGTGGGCCATAACACAGGTACGTACCGCTCCAGGGGGTTGTGTCCCCATGTACATGAAAGCCACTCACATGTACTGACCAGTACACCCTCAAAAGGCATCACAGATGTGTCAGGTGCAGATCACAGTGTCAAAAGCCGCATTCTATGATGTATCCCTCAGACATCACCATGTCCTTGGACCAGCAACACACATCCAGATGTGGTAGGACGTATCATAGTACAACACCATGTGACCCATGACCAGTGGCCTGTACCTAGCTCTACATCAACTGTGCAGACTACCCATGTACTGACACAGTTGCATCATGTGTTATGCAATGCAATGATACCACTGTTCATAACCAGGTCGGCTGTACATATGACATGGGCCCTGGGTCATATACAGCAGTAACAGATGACTGTTGCTGTACACCAGTAAACACCCTCATGTTTGGATATGACATACATGTAACTGCCATGGATATGTACATGCCACACACACACACACACACACACACACACACACACACACACAAACAACACATATTTATATAGCATAGCTGTTGTTGTCCTTTGTGCAGACAGGTGGCTACAGCAATTACACACATGCACATGGAAGGTAGGTCCATGGCTGTTGAATGCTAACAGTACATAAGGTGTGATATCAATGTTGACTGAGTTAACATCCCTCTGTACTGGTTACCCATGACAACTTTCATATCATACAACAGTCCATATGTCATGTATGTCATCACACATGTCCACCATTTGCAATGCCAACAAACATGACAAAATGACAGGAATGTAGGACTTACACACATGTACATGTAGTGGTGTGCATTCAGCTACCATGCATGTGCAGTAGCTGATGTTTGCAGGTGACATGTGTCTTACTATAACATGCAGTTGCAATGCAGCCCCATCATTGACAACTGTATATGGTGATATGCTGATAGTATGGTAAGATGTACATCAGGTATGGACGGATGTGTGGACATAACTAAGTGGTGGGGCATCTTTGCAGATGGATGTTTGCTGAGGACAGCTCACAGGTGTGTCACAAGCAGTCCTACAATAACATGTGCAAACACTAAGCTATGGTTCTGTTAATTGAAGGGGAACACATACAACCTACACAGTGATCAGGGTGTCACTCACTGTAAATCACTTGACACCTGTAACACTTAAGACCTCCCGTGTGGCTATATCAGCACGATTGCCAAAGGTTGCATTGGTACACATTGTAATGCGGGCAATACTGCTGCATGTCTGTCATATGTATCATAAGATAGCAGGTGTTTGATTCATAGTACTGCCATGTGTGTTTGCTTGTTTGTCCATATATGTCATGTATGGTGGGGAATACATTCCAATTGTTACTCACTCTCCTGTACACTATTGTAGAGATTTGTACATACTGCATTGTAGAAAGCAAGACATAGGCAGGGGTGGGGTGTGTATCACACACGTGTGCTATCTGTATGTGCATGACACAGGTGCATTCAATTGTGGACTCCACAGTGTATGTGTGTATGTATGCATGGCTGTCTGGTCCATGGAGTGAGGATGTATGTTACCATAGTGAACAGATAGGACACCCATCCCTTCCAGGTAATGCAGTCTACTACCCTGTTGATGCCGTCGATCTTAGGCATTACTGACTACCTGTACATGTGTATTCTCTGTGTCACGTTATGTAGGTGCACAGTACTGTAATGGTGATTACCACATAGGCAGGGGTCCTCACCTCAACACTATCAAGTGTGTGTGTGTGTGTGTGTGTGTTACAGTGTCATTGACCCCGTGAGTGTGGGCATGTTACTGTGTGTCTGAATACATGTGTGCGAATACCTGCGTGTGTGTGTGTGTGTGTGTGTGTGTGTGTGTGTGTGTGTGTGTGTGTGTGTGTGTAGTTGTGTGTTCACATCCTGTAATGTGAATGTGTATTACTGCTACACAGTGAGGCCTTGCGCTATCAATTGGCCTCTACCCTTGTCATCAGATAGACTGCTATGTAAACTCCCCGCCCCATGTAACTGTATCTGTGATGTCACCCGGTATGGATGTCACGTCTCTAGCCACTGTAGCTTAGTACACAGCTCCCATGCTCTTGGATCAGTAGATGTGTAGACATTTTTGGAATGTCAGCCTTTCTAACACTGAGGCTGAGGCTATGAATAGCATGCTGGTATTGCCATACATACCTGTGAGAAGTCCACATTTACACATGGGAAACTAACTGCAAACACTGACACTCCATGGCACATGCAATTAGGCCTGAAGGAGGGAAGCAGGACATCATGACCAACATGATGTTACTGTTGTTACCAAGACACATACTGTAAACAGAAAACAATGCATTCTAAACCTGTACTACATGGTATGTCTGCTGCATGCCAACAGTACACAACAATTGTAATCTACACTTATCTCCCTGTTCTGTTCACCCTGTGCAACAGACCATATGAGCATGTCCCTGCATCGATGGTGTGGATGACAGGGATGCTGCACAGGCATCATCATATGCACAGGGTGATAATGTTTTCCAGGGGCCTAGGCTGCACCAGTGGATGACATCATGTGTGTGGGTTAGGGCCTGTGATCTAATTGTCCATGTGTGGTTGTTATGCATGTGTGTGTTCCGGTGTCCTACATATGTTTCTGGTGTGTGCATGTATGTGTGCACACAGTTCTGCCATGTGTCTGGCCTACACAGGGGTATTATTGACAGCTCCAGACTGTACAGACCAGGTTTTACAGCTCACGGTGTCCGGCCATGGCCATGTGACCTGTGCCTGCCAGGGGTTGCACGAGCACTACCAGGCAGAGGTGCAGATTGGGTGCTGTCCGATGACATGTGTCCACTGGAACTGTGTACCTGTTGGGACCATCCAGGGCCATGTGTACATGGCCTGCTGTGTCCTGGTGTGATCAGCGCAGCACCAGCTGCACTTCTGCTTCTACTGCCACTATGGGAGCGGCCATGTGAGGTAGCTCATTCACGTAGACCTGCACCAGGTGATGTAGCTGGCCTATGTCCATGTTCCCTATGCTTCACTCCTACCAGATGTTCTAGCACAGACAGCTCACGCTCGCGGATTGTCATGCCATGGTCAAGGATTCCAACCATGTCACCCAATTGTCTGTTCAAAACCTCAACAATCTGCTGTTGAGCATTTGCCGCTGCCTGGATGTTGTTGTTTAAAGAACAGATAGCAGCCCTCTGAAGCCTCTGCCCTTCTCTGTTCTGCCATTCAGCATGTGCCTGTGCCACCATTACAGCCTGAAACATGCATCTGGTGACACCAGCTGCTGCGCTCTGTCCTGCAGGGGCATGTCGGCCAGAGGTCCTCCTATGAGCAGCACTTGCCACATGCCTGTGTGGGCCATATCCAGTCATTTGCCTGACACCATGGTGTGAATACACACCTTCCATAGCCACCACACATTCCTGTTCCAAGCTACCTCATGACAACTGTCCTTCCTCTATGGCCACTGGTGATGGGGTATGTGTTGGCATGAGATCTGTGTGGGAGGATGAGGGGGATATAGGTGGAATAGCAACCAATGGCACAGATTCAGCCCCTGACAACCCTGCCTGTGCCTCAAGCATATGTTCATCATCACTGCTAAAGTCTGTGGGGACACTAACATCAGATGGACTGCAGGAGGGTAGTACACCTACATCACCTGTGAGGGCAGACAAAGACTCTGCATTACAATACAGACACACACAGACACACACAAACACACAGACACACACAGACACACAACATGCATGTGATATGACAGAAGGTATGCAACATGCATATGATACAGCAGACGGCATGCAGCTCTGACAATAATAGTGGTAGTTATCATACATCCCTGGGTTGCACACAACAGCATGCATGTGTCATAGCAGAAGCCATGCATTTCACACAATCATGGTAGTAAGCATGCATCCCTGTGTTACACCATGTGGACCAGCACAGGTTAACAGTACACATGGCTGATGTGTGGCATATGACCTTGACATTAACATGTAGTATGATATGTAATCTGCTGACGTGTGCATTGACATGCATACATGTTTAACACAGTGGTGTCCTGTCACATATACAGTGGGGTAATGGTATCACATTGCAGTGTTGTCTGTCCGGCCTACAGATAAAATGCACATTTAGCAGATGTGCATGACCATTGCAGGGTATTATGAGATGTCTATATTGCTATACAGTGTAAAGTACAGACACAGTGCATAGCCATGACTGTGTGCATACACAATACATATATACTGTGGAATGTGACCCACGTCGCTGAGGTGTATACACACTAAACCATGATGTGGAATGTGTGACACAGGTCATCAAAGGCCATACGGATGACACCCCTGCACATCTGCAAACATATTTTAGCTGCCTGGCAACCATGTCCACACATGGCAGACTTGTCAATACACCATGTCCCACATGACATTTGTGTACCACACAAAAGGTGCATGGGTGACAGTGATGTCCAACAGCAGCAAGGGAAATGTACTGTATCTGTGGCCTGATGTGGTTGTCTGTGTATATATGTGGATGCTGTACAGGTGACTACTGTCATGCTGTGACACAGTCATGATGTTCAACACATCTTATGTGGTCGAATGATGTTACACCTTCACAAGCTGTGCACAGGCCTGTAGGATGTCTAGTGTTCCACATCTGCAATATAACCGTTCAACAAAGGCTATAGTTGGACCATGTGGACCCAATGTACAACAGGGTGTATACACAAACACATCACATCTACTGTGTGCTGCTACATGTCTCTGGCCATCCTCCATGGCCATGTGTGAACATGTGTTGGCCAAATGGTTGTGATGGCCATCTATCTCACATATCTGTGTTGTCCCATATGACATACACCCATAGATGTCATATACTCCACTGTCCACAGGGTTATGCAGACAAAGGGTTGCATGTTTGGTATGTGGGGTATGTTTTACAGGATAGTGAGACAATGTTGCAGCCGGCCCACTACATGTCATGGACATGTCGATGGCACATCACAATGTGTGCACTCATAGCAGGGGCATATTCCACACCGGTGAATCCAATGGGCTGCCCATACTCCAGCTCACTGTATAGTACTGTTTGTGTACTCCACATGTGTAGTTCTGATGTGTAGTACATGCTCCTACATTGAACAACACCTCCACTGTTGTATGCACAGCTGCCCACACATCTAGCAATGACAGTTTATGAGGTTTCATGTCGGTGTTTCACATAGTTTGTAAGTATTGCACATGGGTAGCCATTGTGATGGATTGCAGATGCGACCTGTATATAGTGACAGGAACATACATTAAGTGTACATGTGTTAAATGGCCACATAGTGAATAGATCTGAGCATTAACATGCCTGATACTTATAACTGTCTCACCTGCAATGGGCTGCTGTCTTATCAGAATGCCAGAAATACCTATATAGGGGTGACATAGCAGTCAGACCTCCCAACCATCCCAAATTACTCGGTTTTTACCGAGTTTTGGGGTCCCAAAGAAGGGGTGCCATGATTCCCGAGTGGCACCCCTTCATTTCCGATTTTTTAATCTATTTGTTTACATTCTGCACTTTTGGAGCTGACGTCATCATGTGCGCGATGATGTCAGCTCAGTCAGCCTGTCGGAATTAAGCTCAGACATGCGCGCGTTAATTTTAAAGCTCAGACATGCGCTCATTAATTTTAAGTGAGTCCTTTCGTTTCAAGTTTTGGATTAAGTCTGTGCCATCCTTGTCTTGGAGTTTAAGTCCATTTGTTTCAAGTACTGCTAACTAAGCCTTGTAGCTAAGTCCGTTTCAGGTTGTGTCATGTCTGGGAGACTGCCGTTTAGCCATGCAGTTGGAGTTTTGCAGAATCCATCTGAGAGGTACCTTTTCTTAAGTGTGTGTATAATGTCCTAATATAAGCAAAGATGAGTGGATGCACAAGTCACTATATAATGACTAAGACGGTGCTCATACATTAAGCAAAATGAAAGTTTTATACACTTAAAACAGTGAATAATGAAGTACACAGTTTGACAGGTAGAAGTATTATACAGATATGACAAACGATTTATAACACAGTGGGCTAATATGTAAAAATTATTAAGAGAAGCACTGAAGGTAAAGTGAGTGATATATATAAAACATAAATTGCACAGTAAAAAATTTGTTATCTCATACAACATGAGAGGCGAGCTAATCGGTAGCAATATTTTCATCTTTGAGTATTTAATGGAATTGTTCCGGTATATGGGCTTTGGTGCTACGTATTTTGTAATCTACATAAAAGTTGAACAATGTCAATCACCAGGATTTGAAATTATATGCAACTTCATTCTTTATTACACATAATATATAATTAGAGAATATGTCTATATTTAATTGTATGCATGCATGAAGCAATATTGTTGCTGTATGGTATCTGGACAGTACATTTTACGGATATTAGCCAGACTACCTGTCACTGCCTTAGGTGGAATTTGTCTTACATATCAGATGCTCCATCCTGTACTGCGGTGGTGGTGCTGCGGTAGCGTTGTCGCCTCACAGTTAGACGTTGCCCGTTCGATTCTTAGTTAGAGCATCTTCTGTGTGTCGACATGCGTGAATGGGCATTCCTTCATTGAAGGTTGTGCGTTAGGCCCGGCAAGCCAGCATGTAAAAATCTACTGCCAATCATTAGCGGACCGGAGTTCCGCTGTGGCGACCCCTAACCGGGAAAAGCCGAAAGAAATAAATCAGATGCTCCATCCTATATCCGATAGAGAACTAAATTGCAGATATCATATTGACATAATGTCCAGGAAAATATACAGTTATACAAAATACAAAAAATTATCTGTTGAAAATTGCTCCTTAATGATGGAACAAATTAAATGTTTTAGCTATGCAGAGGCATTTTCTTTCCTATTAATAAACATTAGTGTGCTTGGTATTCTCATAGTCATGTACAACATATCACATGCGACAAAGCACCTTTGCTGCATGTCCCACCCTTAACATAAAGTTGCATAAACCACCCTGTACCTGAAACATGTCTGCAGCTGGTCATGGCAGAAATAAAAGTGTCTGCACCATACCTTTTATAGGCTTGGTCACCATATAACCATAAACTGGCTAAAGTATGAACAACAGACTTAGGCTTGTTTCTTTTCTTCTAGATTATACTTTGCAAAATTTTGGATTCATTGGCTATCATTTTTCTTAAACTAACAAGTGGGTTATGTCTACCTGAACTTTTATTCTGATGTTATACTTTAAAATTGTGTGTGTGTTTAGTCAGGCTCAAACCCTGTACCTTGGATAGAGGTTAAAAAGAACCTTATGTCCCTAGCCACCATGACTTGTGAGCTTTGCACAGTTTTTTTTGTGCTAAGAGTTGAGAGCTATGGTGAGAACTGAATTTGTAAGACCCTAAAGTCCCTAGCCACTACCACTTGTGAGCTTTACCCAAGTTTTTTGTACTAAGAGGTTGAGAGTTATGGTGAGATGAGAAGTGAGAAATTAATTCACCAAATGATAGCCATTAAGTTTCAGTCTTCCTACTTTTCAGAAAGCTGCTGATTTGACATAGTGGTATGTTGCTCTGACTGTAGTGTATAGGGTCCTGAGTTTGTGACTTGCCAGTGAAATGCATGGTGGTAACACAACATTATATTCTAGCAACTTTACAAAATTATACAAGCAATGTTTAAAATGTGTCCCTGGTAAGTCCCTAGCCACCACCACTTGTAAACTTTGTCTAGACTTTTTGTGCTAAGAGTTAAGAGCTATGTGGGAAGTGAGAGCTGAATTTGTGCTCCCCCATTATTGGCTTTGTCCAGGTTTTTTGTGCTAGGAGGTTGACAGCTGTGGTGAGAAGTGAGAAATGAATTTACTAAATGATAGCCATTAAGTTTCAGTCTTCCTATTTTCCAGGCTAAGGACTTTAGGCTCTTTTTACCCTGTACCCAAGGTACAGGGTTTGAGCCTGAGTACACACACACACACACACACACACACACACACACACACACACACACACACACACACACACACACACACAATTTTAAAGTATAACATCAGAATAAAGGTTCAGGTAGATGTAACCCACTTGCTAGACTTTTTATGATGGAAATGTGCTGAATTGGGCAGTTTTGTCATTATTGGTTCATGCATTTTATTTCATTGCCTACAGTACAGCCTATTGGAAAAATGTTCACACAATAAATTTAAAATGTGCTCTGTCTAACAAGTGTGCTTTATTATACAAGGAATATAATTTAATAAAGTCAGGAAGGTGTATCAAAGAAAATAACACATGTATGTTTCTTGTGTTGTGTGCAACGGGCCAATGATTTAAAAACAGTCCAAAGGTAATCTTTATCCACCACTGGCCAGATGCATTTTCTTTGGATGTGGTGTGTGTGGGTTTCAATGCTGTTTCAATGAATGTGAGTTTCAAGGGCAGAGAAGTTTTAATACCGTCTGTTTTCATTGTGAGACAGTATTGCTTTGTTTACCAGATGTCTATTGGTGTTTGTGCATTGTTGTGCTGTAAAATGTAAAAATAAAATACAAATAATCCATTGTAGAAGTAAAGCAGTATGCACACATTAGTGTTTATGGTAAATGGGTCGAAATAGCCAGGTAATGGGACACTGGAATGGCTGTAGGGGGACTCTGGTGCTGTATTTTTGTCTGTTCTTCAGTTTGGTTTGAAAGTTGGTATCCCACAATTCCAGTGGAGTGGGTGGGGTTAAGTAATTTTGTATGCAAATTAGATGTTAATCAGCGTACAGATTTGTACCTATTTTTCATGGGCCTTGTCCAGATTTTTGATGTTTCCAGGTTGAGAGGTATGACAGCAGTATGATCATTATCCACTCCTGTATGACAGCTACAGGGTGCAATGTGCATGTTAACACATTCACCAGTACAATAGGATATACTATGGAGTATGCACGTGTGCATACACAGAGTAGCATACAATAGTATGCGGCATGTGTGCATACATGCCTTGCATATGATGTTACATTACATATTGTACAGTGACACATGCAACTATATGGGATATAATAGTTATATGTGCAGTAGTGACTTACCAGGCAACTCCAGGCTCGGTGGTTGAGAGACACCCACCTCCATGATGTCAGCTAAGGCTTGTGGATGCTGTTCTGCCGGTGTACCCAGGTTGGCCAGTAGCTCCTCAGTACGTGTGAGTGGGTGCTGGGTTGGTGACCCACCACCTGTTGCACCTTATTCCCTGGCGATCACATTTGCACACTGTTTCACCCATCTGATTAGGTCTGTACAGTGTATGCCCACCTGCTGGTATGTGCGGTTATGGCCACCCACATCATTAACCATCCTGCGAAGTTCCTGCCACAGGTCATCCCACTGCTGTGCATCCTGTGGCACATGGCTAAACAGGACATCATAGTTGCCTTGGAGGTACGGTATGAGGGTCTCATCCTCCAAGCGTGTATAGGCTGGTAGCCTTGCTCGCGGCATACCTGGAAGACATAATGATCTAGACAGGTCACAGTATCTCAGAGATGCACAGAGATACAGCTGCACATACATGTGTATCACATTTATTACGTATAAATAGTTGTCTTTGCAAATCTTCATGACACGGACACCACTGACATGTTTGTGTCACACACACATGTGACACTCAATGGGGACTGGATATTATCACCATATATGTGTGTGTCACCTGATTACATTGCTCATACTCCATGTGGATGCTATCTTGATGTGGGCATGTCTGTTTTCCTGTACTGGTGTTCTTACCTATCAGCACATGCCTGGATGTGTCCACATTAATGCTGTCAACCTTGATGCTGTGTATATGTCACATATAAACACTTACACTGCCTTAACGGACATGACCTGTGACACTGCAGACATGCACTTGGAAGGTTTTACATGTATGTGTTTTACCATATGCATCTACATGCACTGTACAGCAGTTCAACATACTGCCACATATCGCCTGTGTTGCACATGTGATACACATGGGACACTGGATAGCCTGATGGTATTTCCAGGGATGGTTATCACCTATAGCATGTACAGCCAAGGTCATCTAGTAGTCTGTATGCCCTGGGCCATGTATGAGCCTAGGATGTAAGGTTACCCAGCTGTAGCCGACAGCCATGTTTCCGGTGCCAGGTGAAGCAGTGCCACATAACTGATCCACATGGTTAATGATACATCTATCATGAGGTCATCACACCATGTCTGATAGAGGTGAAATGTGCAGCTTTGCTGGACAGGGATGCATAGTATGACAGAAGTATGTAATATGTATGGCACAAGGATGTGTCCAGCATGTGTCGATCCTTGTACTAGGAAGGTGAATGTCCATGACGTATGTATTTGAGATCAGGATATGTACGTGTAGCATGTCCAACATCACAGTGTTGGACATGGCTTTATGCAGGGTAGGCATCATGCTACATAGTGGAGATGAGGATTGTGAAGGCTGGTGTCGGCCATCCAGACATGGCCAATACCCCTTAAAGGTGATATGTGATCCAATATAAGTCACTTAAGTGATGAGTATGGCTGAACAATGATCTCTATAGTCATGGATGGCACACTGTCATGACTAGGGTTGCCACTTATGACTACCTAAAAGGCTCAGTGATGTCACTATCTCATGGAGAAAAACTGCACAGCAGCATCCCTTACACACAGTGTCCATTATGTTGACCTCTGCCTAGGTGGTAGTTCATGGGTACAGGGTTATTAACCTAGCGGTGACAATGCAATCTGCAGCTGTCAGGTTGTGCACATATGTCACACACCTCACCCACAAAGCCCCTTCTGTATTTTGTCCACAACACTGAGTCAGCTATTGCTCCTAGGTCATAGCCATTCACATACTTACATAGGCAGATGCCTCCTATTTGTCTGTGTGGTATGGTCTACAATGAGGGGGAGTACAACGAATTAACCCTGTCTTACTGTAGCTGGCACTGGTGTGATATGCACATATTAATCAGACACCTTCTGTAGTGTTGGTTCTGTCAACAGTCCACTGGCAGACCACTCCTGTGACATACAAATGTACATTTAGTATACTGAGTGTAGGTGGAACACAGTATGGGTGATGATGTCCTATGACCTGACACAGGTATGATATGCAGTGTGAAATCAACCTTACTGCCATCTACATCTGTACTGCTGACAACATATACGTTGATTAAGGTTCATGGCCTTTCAGACCAGACTCAGCAGGGTAGTAGTGCAGTGCCTCCCATTATGAGTGGTGTCTCCACTTTGTGGGTTGTGATAACTGTTGATGTGCACCATTCAGTGTTTTCACAGACTAACATGAAGCTATGTTTTACATGATGTGTATGTGTAGAGCAAACTGTTTTGCCATATGTGTATGATACAACCAGGGATGTGGACAGGTCCCATGCAGCCTGAGTGCACCTTGTACCATCATAGTTATGGTTACAGGGGCTCTGTAGTGTACATGGATATATGATTGTGTACCTGTTGGGGTGGGCAGTGTGTTTATGTTATCCAATGCCCTATCTGTATTGCTTATTCATGCTCAGCACTTGTTCAGAACATGTAAGCACTACATGAGCTACTAATTACTATAGCACTCAGTCCTCCTCATTACCTACAGGTAAACACTGTTTGTACTTATATTTCCCGCTTGCTTAGAGTAAAACAGCTCTTGTACACACTTTTCTTACTTATCTAGTGGGAAATAGTTAAATATTCAGGCATGTCCAGGTGTCAATTCCCAGTGTTCTTGCCTGTCTATATGATGAATATGGGTATCTTGAGGCAATATAGAAATTGTCTCGTGTACACAGTCAATACCCCCCTCCTAACATCCAACACTACAACCTGTGGGAGATGCACATATCTAGCCATGCTGGAGGTAAAGCTCTCTCCAACCCAGACTGAACTTGACAATCACGTGGGGAAGTTAAACATTTGCACCACACCACACTCATCACATAGTCTCACTAAATCTCCACCACCACAGGCCACACATAGTAACACAACAACATTTGCGGAGCCTCTCAATACTACTCTGTCTAGGCAACAAAGAACTCCAAAGCAGAAACGCAGGCAGCCCCCATCCCCCAACACAACATCAATGACTTATAGCCCACAGACTCAGTGTGCCCATCAACCACAGCCAATAGGGAAAAATAACGTACTCAACTCACTAGTCATAGGTGACTCTATAGGCGGTCACACTGATGTCTCACTCACCAGGCTACACAAGGAAGTAGTTACTGTCAGCTGCCTGTCGGGTAACAGGATCCGCACATAACCTATGCACTCAGGTCACTCCTCAACAGGTACAATATGACTGTGTCATTGTCCATGTTAGTGTGAAGGCCCTGAGATGTACCTTCCTGGGCTACATGTAAAGAGACATGGAATAGCTCTCCAATCTTGTAGCCCAGGCAGGTATTGCCCTAGCCCTGAGTAGCATTCTACCATCGTCCAGACTGATAATGCAGTACAAGAACAAAATTATTTACTTCAACAATTGGCTATGCTTCTGGTGTCATTCCAAGGGTATCCAGTATCTGTCTGCTTTGAATGACATGGTCGACAGAACACGATGCTTTGGCACAGATGGCCTGCACCTGTCGGCCCTGGGATTCCAGATAATGGCTAAGGCTCTTGCTGCTCCTATAGTGCCTGTTTTAGGCACAGTTCAAATAACATATTCACCACCATGGCAGGAACAGGCAAGCAAAACCTGAGGGTAATGCTACTCAATGCTTGATGTCTTAATCTCAAATGCACTCACCCAAGGCACTCCTTCTAATGGACCACTTCAATATCTGTGCAGTGACTGGGAGCTGCCTCTAGGTTCCTGAGAGCACACCTGCACTATCAGGCTATTACTCATACCACACCTTTCAGTCATGTAACCAGGACCGGAACACCCACGGCGGAGGTGTGTCCATATTTCCTAAGGATATCCACACCTCCAGGCTAGTTGCTTAGCACAATGCATCAGAGGTTATCCAAGTGCAACTAACTCTGGCCATAACTGCTATACAAATTGTAGCTTGCTACAGATCCCCCAAGATACCCCACGGTTAATGGTCCTCTCTTCTTTGTGTACTGGAAATTAGGGTTCAACCAGACACACTACTAATGTGCGACTGACACTACCCCACCATTAAATGGGATACCTACTCATGTACCGACACATTAGGCCAACGCCTTCTGGGATTCATAAACTCCAATTGCCTGGATCAACCTATCCACACCACCACCAGGGGCAACAATATCCTAGACCTGGTCATTACCAACATGCGTGACTATTGTTCCACACCTGGGGTTATCTCCTCATTGGTCAGATCCGAATGTACGCTAATCACCCTTGTTATCCACATCCCAGCACCACACCCTTTACGGAAACCACAGTACAATATTTCTACAAAGCCAACTTCAGGCTTCTTATGACAGAAGTAGTAAACGTCATGACACCCATGCAGACGGACAATACAGTTACAACCGCTGAATCATACACAACTGCACTTAATTAGCACTTACACATCTGGATGGATCATGCTATCTCAAACAGAACCATAATGCTACCCTCCAGAAAAAGGAAGCCACTCTGGTGGTCCACTGCCATGGACATAATGTACAACAGAAGGAGGAGACTGTTGCAAATTAAAGTACAATCCCATTAGTGGAGGAGCTCCCTGGTCAGCCTCACAAGAATCCAAGATCCCTTATCACATCCTCCAATGCTAGCTACGTAAACATAACCACGACTAATTCCAAGGACTACCACAAAGTGTTCTAGAGGTATGTAGATTTGATCTAGGACACTCCCCCAGTCCCATCTCTTTACCGCATTCTACCTAATAAACCTTTTCTGCACTTGCTTTTAGTCCTTTTTAATTTAATTACATTTTTTCAAACTGTGTGTGGACTAATATTGCTACATACTCAAGTGTGCCAGCTTGCACTGCATGTGAATTGTTTTTACTACTGTTTTTGCTAATTTTCTGAAAAAAAAAAAATTGTAAGCCTGTTTCCCACCTTTCCTGTAATTAGCGTTCCAGATACAGATGTGCTGTATCCAGGACTGTTTGTAAGCTTCTGAGCCCCCCAAGCCTTTCTGTGTTGGAGGGAAGCCTTCTATCTTATAAAGGAATTCCCAATACTATTCTAGCATGTCCAAAGGTCAGTTGTCAATCTCCTCTCCAGTCTAGCTGGTGAATCTGGGAATCTTGAGGCAATGTTACAACTGCCTCATGTACACAGACAACCCTCTCCTCCTCCAAACAAATTCCAACACATGTGAGAGATGCAACCATATAGCCACACTGGAGGCTAAGCTCTCTCAACTCAGCACTGACATAACCAGTCAGGAGGAGAAGGAAACCACACTCACTACAATTCCAGTCTCACATAGACCTACCACAACAGCAAACCAAACACATAAACACACAAAACATACTGAGGCTCTAAATAAAAATCTGCCTAAGCAGCAGAGACCTCCAAAGCAGACACCCAAGCAACCGCTACCCCAAAACAAAACACGTGCAACACATAGCTCACAAAGCCAGTGTGCCGAACAGTCACAGCCCTTAAGGCTAAATAACACACCTGATACACTTGTAATAGGTGACTCTATCGTCAGGCACACTGACGTCCCGCTTACCAGGCTGAACAAGGAGAAGGTCACAGTGAGCTGCCTGCCAGCGCTAGGATCCGCCACATAACACAAGCACTCAGGTCACTCCAAGGCAAGTACAAATATGACTCAGTCATTGTCCATGCTGGTGTGAATGACTTGAGACGTACCTCCCTGGACTACATGAAAAGAGACATAGAGGAGCTCTCTGAGCATGTAGCCCAGGCCAGTATGACCCTGACCTTGAGTAGCATCTTACCCTCACCAAGAATGATGCCACAATATGAAGACAAGAAGATCAATTTCAACAATTGGCTTAAGTATTGGTGTCATTCAAAGGGAATCCAATGCCTGTCAGCCTGGGATGACATGCTCGACAGGCCATGATGCTTCGCTAGGGATGGCTTACACCTTTCATCCCTGGGCTTTCGGATATTGGCAAAGGTTCTTGCTACCCCCATATTGCCTTTTTTAGGCAAGGCTCAAAAGACAAACCCACCTCCATAGGTATCACAAGGGATAAGAAACTAAGAGTAATGCTACTCAATGCCAGAAATCTAAACCTCAGGATGCACGCACTCGAAACTCTCCTTAGCATGGAGAACATTGATATCTGTGCAGTAACAGAAACCTGGTTCAAGGCTCCCGAGAGCACCCCAGCACTACCTGGTTATACCTCATACCATGCTTTTTAGCCCCAAAACTTGGACCGATCCACAAAAGGAGGGGGAGTATCAATATTCGTCAAAGATACCCACACCTCCAGGTTGGTGGCACAGCACGAAGCATCAGAGACTATCCATGTGCAACTAACAGTGGGTAAAACTGCCTTCCAGTTTATAGCCTGCTACAGACCACCCTCCCAAACCCAGGAACCCCACTCGGCCTTCCTGAGAACACTGCAAAATATGAAGGTCTCTCCAAACACCATTATATTGGGCGAATTCAGCTACCCAAACATAGACTGGGAGCATTACTCTAGCTCCAACACCCTAGCCCAAAGGTTCCTAGAATTTATAAGCTTAAATGTTATGGAACAACTTGTTACCACTCCCACAAGAGGGGAAAACATACTGGACCTGATCATCACCAACATGGGGACTCTATGCTCCAGACCAGAAGTGTATCCCTCACTGGTAAGATCAGACCATAAACTAATCTCACTGGATATTCACATCCTGACCCCACCCCCTGCCCAGAAAACCACAGTGAAAAACTTCTCTAAAGCAAATTTCACACTCCTCAAAACCGAGGTGGAATCCTTCAAAGACCCCGGGCCTGTGGAAAATACGGCCCAGACCACAGAATCCTTTATAAATGCATTCTATGAACACCTTCAGGAATGCATGGATCATGCAATCCCAAATAAAACCAAGACCCAATTCTCCAAAGGCAGACGTCCTGTCTGGTGGACCCCAGCCATAAACAAACTATACAATAGAAGGAGGAAGCTACTACATGACAGAGCAAAATCCCAAAAAGGGAAGGCATCTCTGATCAGTATTAGCAAAAAACTAAGGGCACTCATAAAATCGTCTAAGGCCAGCTTCAAGAGAAAAATTGCACAGGACACTAAGGATAATCACAAGGCTTTCTTTAGTTATGTTAGGAACCTGGGTGGGAATTCCCAGATATGCTCAGAATTAGTCCAAAATGACAAAAAATACACCGAACCCACAGACATTGCCAACATCCTAGCTGACAGGTTCAGCACAAACTTCTCCCCCTCCCACCAAAAGAGCAAATATCTATCCCAGCAGAATGCTGCCCCCCTGACATCTCAGATGCTCAGGTAAGAGCCACCCTCTCCAAAGCAAAAAACACAGCATCAATAGGACCAGACGGTGTCCCAGGCTGCATCCTACATGAACTCCAAGAAGAGCTAAACCCAAACATAAAACTACTGTTCAATCTCAGCCTTACTACATGATATGTACCCAAAGAGTGGCGTACAGCAACAGTGGTCCCTCTTCACAAAGGTGGTGCCTCAACGGATCCTGGAAACTATCGCCCCATAAGCCTGACTAGCTTGGTCTGCAAAGCTATGGAAAGCATCATCATGGACCTCATAAATAAAGATATTGGGGACCTACAGACACTGGATCCTACCCAGTTAGGCTTTGTTAAGGGCAGATCCTGCCTCTTAAACCTGGTCGATTTCTTTGAAACAGTCACCAAGGCCACTGACGAGGGGAAGGTGGTCCACACAGCCTACCTAGACCTCGCAAAAGCCTTCGCTACAATACCCCACTCAGGCATTATAGATAAGCTCACCAGCTTAAATATAAACCCCTGTGTCACTAGATGGGTTGCAAACTGGCTCAAGGACAGAACCCACATGGTTAGAATTGCTGGAGCCATGTCAGACTCCAAACCAGTTACAAGTGGCGTCCCACAAGGCTCAGTCCTGGGACATCTTTTGTTCAGTATATATTTCTCAGAGGTACAGGCCAACACGGAAGGACTGTGGCTGACCAAGTCCGCAGATGACTGCAAACTGGGCACCATAATCGACTCTTCAGCCGACACAAGCATCCTCCAAAAGTGCATCATAGAAACAGACAACTGGTGCCAGAGCCATGGCCTCAAGCTAAACGCCAAAAAGTGTATAGTCATCCCCTTTGGCAAAAACAAAGTGCCCACAAATTACCACATAGGTGGTAATCCATTAAGTACAGAAGAAGTAATTAGGGACCTGGGGACCCAAGTTGATAGCAATCTCTCATTTGACAACCACTTGGCCAAAGTGGTTAGAAAAACATTTTATATAGCCCACCTAATCATGAAGAGATTCACATCTAGATCAGGGGAGGTCATCGTGCCTCTTTACTCATCCCTCATCAGGCCCATAATTGAGTACAATGCCCCTTTTGGGATGTACCTTACCAGACACCTGCAGCAACTGGAAAGACCCCAAAAGTACCTCACCAAGAGGATCAAAGGGCTCAAACAGATGCCATATGCTGCCCGGTTAAAGAAACTCCAGCTCTACTCAGTGGCATACTGCCTGCTCAGAGGCGATCTGTGCCTGAAGTATAAAGCCATGTCCAACCCAGAATTAATGGACATGCTGCACCTCAGAAAATCCAAATCCCATCGAGCTACTCGCTCGAGAGACTTGAACCTCAGCACTGGAATAAATAGGACATGCTGGAGGGACAGATTCATAACCCAGAGGCTCCCTTCACTCTGGAATAAAATCCCAGTCCAGGTTAGGCAGAGTCCCTCATTGACTCTCTTCAAGAGGAATCTTGATGAGTGGATGGGAGATCGTAGGTTTTCCCTGGGTATCACTTCTGTGTCACTGTTAGACAGAGGCACAGTATACTAACCTCGAAAAAGGGCATAGCAAAATTAATTTAAAATGGGTGGCGAAAGCCAAACACACTCTGGCTAGGCTTATAAATGCCCTAGGGCAGATAGCCTAGTATGAACCTATGAACCTATGTCACTACTCTCAATGGCGATACCCACATCTGCTCTGACATACAGCAGTAAGGCACGAACATTACAAAACCGACTGATATTGGCAACATCCTGGCAGATAGGTTCAGTATTAACTTTACACCCCTCTCACACCCTAAAGGGCCCATATCTATACAGGAATGGTGCAGAGTCCCTGCGATCACAACTACGCAGTTCAAAGCTGCACTCTCTAAAGCCAGGAACACAGCATCCATGTGACCGTACAACATCCCATGCTGCGATTTCCACGAACTTCAGAACGAACTGGCTCCCAACTTAGGCACAATATTCAATAATAGCCTTGCATCAGGCAATGTGGCCCCTGAATGGCACACAGCAACAGCTATCCCACTCCACAAAGGTGGCGCCACAACAGGCCAGGGGAACTATTGCCTATACACCTGACTAGACTGTTCTGCAAGGCTATGGAGCACATCATCATGGATCTCATTCACAGAGACATTGGTGGCCAACAAACCTTTGATCCCACCCAGTTTGGATTTGTTACGGCCAGACCATGCCTCCTAAACCTGGTGGACTCCTTTGAGACAGTTACCAAGGCATTAAATGAGGGTAAGGAGGTACACACAGTCTACCTTGAGCTCTCAAAGGCTTTCAACACCATTCCCCATTCTGGTATTATCAACATACACATCCACCTGCACATTAACCCCTACATCACGAGAAGTTATGCAAAGTGGCTCACGGACAGAACCCACACAGTGAGGGGATCATACCCTAGGTCCTACTGTAAATCAGTTACAATTGGCGTCCCCCAGGGCTTGGTCATAGGGCCCCTCATGTTCAGTATATGCTTCTCTGAGGTACAGGCTAGCACAGGAGGACTTAGGCTGAAAAGGTTTGCAGATGACTGCAAACTAGGGGCCATGATTGATTCCCCAGCTGATACAGACACCCTCCATAAGGGTGTCATTGGGACGGATACCTGTTGTCAATAACATGGCCTCAAGCTGCATGCCAAAAGGTGCATAGACATCCCCTTTGGATAACGCCAATCACCCGTGGACTATCACATAGGTGGTAGTCCCCTACATACATAAGACATAATAAGGGATCTTAGAACCCAAGTAGATAGCATTCACTCCTTTGATAACCATATTGGCAAGGTGGTGTGGATATCCTTCTATGTGCCCCCCCCCCAATCTCTAATGGATTTGTAGCCAGAACAAAGGCAGCCATTGTGCCTCTCTACTCATGACTTATGAAACACATTAAAGGGTACAACACCTCATTTGGGATGTACCTTATGAGACAACAGCAACGGCTTGAAACACTACAACATTACCACACCAAGAGGAAAACTGACCTCTGAAGGATGACGTATGCAGCCCAACTACAGAAACTCCAACTGTACTCATTTGCATACCACATACTCAGAGGTGATCTCTGTTGGACATACAAGGCCCATGTCCAAAACAGTATTGATGGATATGCTCCACATAAGCAAAAGCCCCTGAGAGCCATATGCTCTGGGATATGTACCTAAATGCAACGATGACTAGGAAGTGCTGGAGGGATACATTCCTGATCCGGACACTCCCCATACTTTGGAACATGATTCCTATGTACATCAGGCAGGGACCCTCACTAGCACTCTTCAAGAGATATCTCGATGGGTGGATGGGAGACAGACATGTACACCAGGGATCACTGCAGTGGCTCTGCTGTACAGAGGCGCAGGAAACTAATAGCTCTGCTTTTCACAGGCACAGAAAACTAACCTAGGGAAGTGGCACAAGCCAAAACACTGTAGCTAGGCTTATGAATGACCTTGGCTAGACAGCATAGTACCTACCTATGAACCTATGAACCTATTACATGTCCTTTGTGCATGGATAATTAACTAGCTCTTCCATTTCAATTAGCTATCATGCTGATACACTGTCTGGTGACTACAAGTCATATGTATTCTGTTATTGTGTATTGTACATGCCAATAGACTCAGTGCAAATCATAATTGCACAGCAGGACCACCTTCGACATGTTATTCTCAGTTATACGCCCATACATATGCCTACTGTTACAGTATATCAACATATACTATCCCCTGTTATGGCACATACTTGTTGGACCAACCCTGCCACTGACAGCGGCTGGAGTAGAATTGTTGTGTTCAAAGTCCTTATATAGCATCCCTTGTGGTGTATGAGGTGTTTACCTTGTGGCCTACAGCAGTACACACGATTTCTATGAGCGTTACTATGATCAACAATACATCACTACATAATACCTTTTCCCACTATATGCATTGCGTACACTTTAATTATTACAGAATAGGTACTACATACACTGACATACTGAGTGTTCTACATACCTTATTAGTAACCCTAGTTGTCGTTGACAGTAATTTAAATCCTATTCTGTTTGTGTTGCAATCCTCGTTGTAACATTTTGCTGATATATACAGACAGTTTCAATGTATGACAAGCCATCCTTTTATACTTAGATTTCAGTAACATGTGGTATCCTGTCACCAATTGGTGTTCCGGAGTAGATGATTACATGCACATCAGCTGTGCAGCTACTCCATTAGCCAATGACATGGCAACAGTGGTATATAATTGAATATTCCACTTGGGTGTTGTACCTTTGCCCTACCTTCGAGGAAGACGGCCTGGATGTGTTGTTTGGGATGAATTTCAACAGCTCTATGGAGACACACAGAGATATATTAACTTCCTGGCCCCCGTGGATTGTGTGTAATGGCTAGAGGATGTAGTTCTACATGTGAGTCTAGCTGTTATATTTCTGAACATTGCTACTTCTGCAGGGTTTGTACCTGATACATCTACAAATGTTTAGGTCTGGCAAGGATGTTTGGGCAGCTCAAGGCTGTGTGGCTATGCATAGAACGTTAGGTGTTTTGAACTATGCTCACCTGACATCTTTGGTATACTGTACATGTGTATCATATTGTGCTGTTAATCAGTAATTGGTAACACTTCCTGGTGTACGCACAGCCGTCTGATACAGGATTATTGCAACCAAACCCTGTAACATCGGCAGCTGTTCCATTGTACAACGGTAACTATTTCACACAGGGCCATTTTAGTGTGTCTCTGACAAGGTATGTTAAGGCTTCTGCAGATGTCATAGAGTGAGTGGATATTTGTGATGTTATTACAGAATGTATTGCAATTGTTTCAGGTGTGGGGGAGATGTAGGTGGGTGTACATAGCAGATGCAGGTGTACCTACCTGAACCGCAGCACCAGAAGCACTAACTAAATGTCCCTTAACATCGTGACAGTAGTACTCGCAGTTCTGGTGTTTTGGTACTGTGGTCTTTCGGTCTTTAAGCCTCGTGATTACGCGCGTTGGTATGTAAAGCATTCGGTATTTGGTAGTTATCCTATTTATATGTACCTCCATGGTTGTGTAGATGTTGTTAACCTATCTATATATTTGCATATATATGTATAGCCATATATATCGAGATATATCTCTCTGTCACCCTTTCTCTCTCTCTATATATATATATATATATATATATACATATATATATATATATATATATATATATATATATATATATAGAGAGAGAGAGAAAGAGAGATAAAGAGAGAGAGAATACACCTTTTATTGGGTACATGGCGGTTTATACTATTTCCGGAAGTCTGCCATTTTGTGTTTTAACCTGTCAAAATACACAACTGCTGTTGGTACATCTCAGGTAGCTTAGTGGTAGGTTATTGTGAAGATTGTGTACATGGTTGCGTGTTCTACTCCTGGCAGTGGTCGTTTTACCTCTCAGAGCAGGCACTATTAGTACAAGGGTGAATAACGCACATTTCAGCTGTTCTAGCCAGCTTTGCCCGTGATCTGCGCGATATTCAGCAAAGGTTAGACCTGTGTTGCGCATATCCATGTAGTCATGTTTAAACACCGCTTACCGGCACTTACGGGGACAAACACCCACTGACATGTGCTTAAACGTGCTTTAATGACCTGCATCCAACATCCCTTATTCAGGAAATCAGAATTACATAACAGCCCTTGCAGGTCGTGGAACCAGGATCATAAACGACACAGTCACTGGCTTTACCACTGAGGCATCTGGGATATGTACAAGTGTTATGGTGTTTGGTATGTAGAGTGTACTAAGGCTGTTCCTCAATACTGCAAACAAATGTGTAACTCAGTTGGTGTACATATGGATGATACCTGTTAATGGTATGTCCAAGTGAGGCTTAATGGATATGCTCCAGCTATGGGAATCCATGTCACAGTGAGCCACACACTGTAATGAGCTATACTTTGCCACAACCATAACTGGAGAATGCTGGGGTGACAGATACCTGTCATGGGTACTCCCCTTGCTTTGGAACTACATCCCAGATTACATTATATGGAGCCCCTCAATAACACACCAGGGAATCCTTGCAAAGTGGGTGGGGACCAGTGGTTACACCCCAGGGATCCTGCAATTGGCTCTGCTCCACAGAGGGACAGTTAGTTAATCAATGGGGTGGTGACAGCAGACACATTTTGGCTAGGCTTATGAATGGTGTCTGACAGTTAGGCATGTACCTGCCGATGTACCTAGGAACCTATACATACAGTATCAACACATGCTGATAGCTTAATTTACTGTTCAGGTATTGACTTACCTTGTGCCAATAGCAGTTGTGTGTGTAATAGTTGAGGGCTGCCTATGTAGGATGCACACAGTAGATCACCTATACATGACAATTTACAGGTGGTCGTGTGTGTGTGCCATCCATGTTTACTATGTGTGCAGGTGGAGAAGTGCGTCAGTCCATAGGGGCCTACACTGTCAGTGTATGTGGTATACGTTCCCTCTTTGCCAAGGCATGGGCATACTGGGCATGCCCCCGTCTGCCTACTGGGGCTGGCACAGGGTGTTCATGGTCTGAATCCCTCTGTGCCTGTGGTGCCCTTGGCAATTGTGGTGGGCTGTGAGGGCCTTCACCATTTTGTCCCTGCTGCAGCTGTTTCCGCAGAATCATATTATGTAGCATGGCACATACTATGAAGATGTGGGCACAAGTGCCTGGAGAGTACTGCAAGGCTCCACTAGATATGTCCAAGCAACGGAGCTGTGATTTCAGCATCTCAAACACATGCTCTATGATGATTCTGGTTTGTGCGTGTGCCTCATTATGGCATTCTTGCATGGGTGTGTCTGCATTTCTGATGGGAGTCATCATCCATGGTTCCAGTGCATAGCCAGCATCCCCCACAAGGTGGCCATATGGGATGTCCCCCTTGGCAAATATGTGGTACAGCTGTGAGGCATGCCAGATGTGGGAGGCGTGATAGCTTCCAGGGTTGCTGGCACACACATCCATGATAATGCCCTGGGCATTGCACACGACCTGGCAGTTGATGGAGTGGTATCCCTTGTGGTTTATGTAGCACTTACCATGCTCACCAGGTGATGACCTGATGTGTATGTGCATGCAGTCTATTGCACTCAGTACCTCCGGGTAGTCTGCCACACTGTGGAAGAGGCGCATATTGCGGGCCAACTCCTCCTGCATTCGGGGGAAGTATATATGCTCATTGGCATGTGGTAACATGGCATCCAGAAACTGGTGGAGTATTCTGGATGCTGATGCCTGTGAGATCCCCATGATATCCCCAGTTGGCCTTTGAAAGGTACATATGGCTAGTACTCTCAAGCTTGCACATACCTTTGTGTCCACTGGGATGGGTTCCCCTCTGTTATTCCTGGCTCTGAGGCATGGCTGGCACAGCTCAATGATTTGCTGTATGGTGTTCCTGTCCACCCTGTAATGCTCTACTATCTCCAGTTCATTTAGCCCCTGGTAGGTTACCCTTGCTCTGAACACTCTTCTCCTCCTCCGGTTCCTGAGGTGGTTGTCAGCCTCATCCTCCACACCACCTTCAGTCTCCAACACATACTGATGAATCAAAGCTATGGCGGCCCCTACCATGTACATTTTAAAAGTTCCCCATCTGTTTACACCAATGGTGCAGAGTGTTTGGGA
This sequence comes from Protopterus annectens, assembly GCF_019279795.1. Lineage (NCBI taxonomy): Eukaryota > Metazoa > Chordata > Ceratodontiformes > Protopteridae > Protopterus > Protopterus annectens. The sequence continues at coordinate 493,491,301 of NC_056729.1, read as the reverse complement.
ATACACAAGTGTGTGTGCGGTGCTTTCACACTTTATACTATTGTGCTTTGGAAGTTGCTGATGTCATTGGGTGTGTATGTGCAATTCCAGCTGCAGGGTATCTTACTTATGGGTTTCACAGCAGGTACTGCTATTGTGATGCCTGTGGTGTTGAATTACACTTGACTGCCGTGATTCATCTATTGCCCTTTACTTCACTTTTCAACACGATTCCCCTCCCATTGTCAGGCACACATCAAGCTGCCTGCTTTCATGTTTTGTAATTTCCCAACCCAGGAATGTGTTGCGAAATGTGTTATGTAGCTGATCTACTGCAGGTTTGCTTTGTTCTGATGTCACAGTTCTCTTTTCTTAGCAGTACTGCAACTTCCCTTTCCTATTCTGCAGGTAGCTGCTGGCAGCCTTGTTAGCTGTCGTCAATGGCCCACTGTGAGCTCCTAGGTGTTAATTACTCATCTATACTCATATTACCATGCTGCAGCATTTCCTTATTGTCTTCCCATAACCTTTCTGTCTCACCTAAGCTGCACGCCCGGTTTCTGGCTTTTGAGCGTGTTTTCCTCCACGTTCACATGCACATTCGGTCACCTTGTGTGCTCTCAGCTAAGCATAGCCATGGCTAGGTACACATCCCTATCCTGCGGCTTTGCTTAGCAACAAGCAACCTGGATTACCAATACTCCAATGTGCTTACAGCTATGGCGGTACACACCTCTCATGATGTCATGTTTACCTCCAGGCCACTCCTCGGTGTTGTACTGCTGCACCGTGTGGTACATCCTTATGCCGGCAGGACGTTTGAAATTCAGTATTACTTGACTCATTTGCATGGCATTGACTACTAATTCCTAGTTACCGTGCGGAACACTGTCACAGACCCTTACCAACCCTTGCACCTTGGTTGTGGTGTAGCATGTGTACCATTGACTATTATGGCGAAATCATGATTTGTGTTACATTGCAGTTTTATGACATCTAAATATATTTTCCTTGTGTCTGCGTTTACTCACCCATGCACTGTGGTTGTACTTTGTGATAGTGTGGCCATGACGTTAAATGTTATTTTTTATGTGTTGTGCATGTTTTTTTATGCCATTGGGTGTATATTTAGCCATTGACATATGTTAACATTGTAATACGTAAGTTTGGTCTGCTTTCATGGCTCCGATGTTCTGTTTGAAAAAATGTAAACCTTTTTTTGGTTTACATTTCTGCATGCTTATGCTATGCCTGCACCACTTCATGAATCGCTATATACCTTCATTTGCATGCTACACTGCTGTTCATGGGGTAATTAGCATACATGGGCTGGGAGCTGTACAGCTCTGGTGTACGCTGGTAGTGCACGTGAAAATAGCTCTTACCTGAATCGCTCGATGGCCATATTTGGCACTAGATCGCCAACGATACTCTGGCGCATGGCGCAAGCTTCATGAATCCTGGGGATTTTCCTTACAGAGATGAGATGGTGATGGAAGCTGGCATTATTTTCAAAGGTCCTAGGATTGTTGTTCCCAGTTCCTTACAACATGAATATATCCAGATTTTGCATCATGGTCACGTAGGTTCCAAATTTACCAAAAGAAGGGTGAGAGGCCTGGTATTTTGGCCTTTCCTAATAAAAGACATTAATAAAGTACTTTCTTCTTGTTCAGTATGCAATAGCACTAAACCGCATTTGCAAAGAGAACCGCTTCAGCTAAGCCAAGTTCCTGAACTAACTTGGTCAACAGTAGCTCCTGATATATTTGAGTCAAACAATCAGCATTACTTAGTATTGGTAGAGTCTTATTCGAACTGGTTTGAGTTTGATTTATTACCTAACCTAACGTCCACTGTTGTTATCACTAAGTTGAAACATCATTTCTCTGTCCATGGTAGTCCACACAAAGTTATTTCTGACAATAGTACTCAATTTACTAATCAGTTGTTTCAGAAATTTGAAGAGAATGGGACTTCATACATGTTACTAGTAGTCCAGAATATCCACAGTCAAATGGACTAGCTGAATGTGCAGTACAGAGTGCAAAGCAATTACTTGAAAAGTCAAAGTGTGACAATACCAATGTCTTTTTGAATTTACTCAATCATAGAAACATACCGAGAGATGATATGCTTGGCTCACCTACTCACAGACTTCTATCCAGGCAAACCAGAACAACATTGCCTATTAGTTCCAGTTTGTTGAGGCCTAAAGCTAAGAACAACAGAACCATTAGAGCCCAATTATTCAGGAAGCGTTTTTTCCAGAAGTCCAGCTATGATAAATCAAGCAGATTTCTTCATCCATTGACAGAAGGAGAGACAATGAGGATACAAATGGAGAAAGGTTTTGACCAGATTGGTCAAGTAACAGGTATATGTACAGAGCCAAGATCCCACTTCTGACACCATGTCACCTGTCTAGTCAGAAAACAATAGATGAGACTTTGTGGGTTCTGTTCAAGCAGCTTTAATATGTACAAACATATCAAGATTGAGGCTTAATAACTTTAACTTAGGTAAACTTGTATACAAACTAGTTATTACACTAATACATGCTCACTGTCTGGCTGCACTCTCAAAATGGCACTGAAGCTAGCATGTGCTTGCTATTTATATGCACGTTTAATCCTTGAAACACCTCTTAAAGACACAGCACACATGCTCTGTTCTACAAAAAACACATTTTCTCCCTGCTTGCTCTAAGGATCTGGGAAGCCAGACCAGAAGAGATAAAGTTTATGCTATGATTCCTACATTTTTGAAAAGAACTCAAGAACTACCTAATTAAACAGGCTCGGTGCAACTGTTCACAAAACAGCTTTGTCACTTAGGCTACCAAACTCCTTTACTTTGCCACAACAACCTCGTTATATTGACACACTCACTACACACCAAGGTTAATATAATTACACACCAAATAATCCACATATCCTTTTTCCCAAACCACTTTGTGTCTCATACATTACCATTCATTCATTTACCTCTCACTCACTCCTTTGTCACCAATTCCCGCTCATCTACCTCCTAATTCTTTACCTCCCACCATTTATTCATACTTTGTCCTGAAATGCACATCTATATCTAAATGTTTTTATTACACATTTTACATTTCTTCACATATGACTGCATCACTATGTTTTGCATAAAAAGAACAAGCACTGCAAATTTTCCTGAAAAATGCTACTGCTACAAAGTAATGTTTTCTTACACTCTTGAACAATTGCAATACCTCTAAATTCACTGCAACACTGTATTGTTTCACTTAGATTATATATGCTTGGTTGTAAGCCCTGGGTGGAGCCTGAAAAATGGTTCAGTGATATCAGTGTTCTGTCCTGGTCAATAAATACATCAAAACAAATTAAATAGATAAAAGAAGAATAAAAACTCATGTTTTCTGCAGAGGGGAATCCCCCACAATCATGCGGGCAGCTCTCCTACTTAAGCAATAAATCACAACTGTGCGTGGGTAAATCCTGATACACCCACAAACAGGAGTGGATTATTGCCATTATACATTTACATTATTAAAAAAAGAAATTGCTTACCTTTAAGTAATGTATTTGTATAAGGGCACTTCAGGCTTCTTCCATGTTATCTGCACTATTCTGATGCACTGTGCATGTGTATGGGAATTATATTTCCACACTTGCACAGTACATCAGTACTGTAGAACAGAAGGAGAAAACAGAATCTCTGTTGCTGTTTTTTTTTTCCTAACTGTTAAAAAAAACAGAGATTTACGACAGACAGTGCAAACATGTAAGGAAAATCAAGTAGGTTTCTGTTTTAGTTTTGCAGAATGTATCTGATTTTTCTTATATTTTGTTCTGTTCCTCAGCATATGCCAATATAAAATCTGACTGCTCAATGGTATTTCAGTGGCTGGAATTTATTCTATTGGCACATACTCGATTTACAACAGGTAAGCTGGTTGGGCTGTCCAATCAGTATGCTCTATTCTAAATAATAATGAGTATTTATTGTATAATTAATATTATCAATTCTTAAGTTACCTACACCTTGGGAAAGGAGAATATTCCCAGATTTGATGATTCTGTTGCTGAGTGACATTAACACTCCTGGCAGTTAGTGCATGTTATTTGGGGTGCTATATATATAAATAAATAATGAGTGCAAATTCCACTTTAAATTGGAAAAAATGAAGCTAAATTCAAAATTAGGTCTAACATGGGGGCAAAGTCCCCCACACCACCTATGCTGCTTTCCTTTGTATAAACAACTTAAGTACAGAAATTTCCCCACATTTACTGAATCCCATTTTGAATGCATTTTCACATTCATATTTACAGTAAGTGTATAGTGTCATACAGGGTCAGTCATGTTTGCTTTGTGTGTGTCAAGTGCAAAGTTTATTTGCATTGTCTACCCTGTTTCCTAAAAATCATCTTAGGACCAACGTTTTTGGGAACATATGATGATTTTGACTGCCTGAGCCGCAAATGCTTCAGATTCAAAGTAAAGGCATTTAATATTGCCTGTAGCAAAACATTTCTATAATGAATCATGGAACTGCCTATCATGTTGAAACAAACTGTGCTGTTTGCAAATACCACAGTTCATGGAGTTGCTCACGTTCCCATGGTTGTGTGATCATATAATAAGTATGAGAGTGTCGGGGTGCAGGTGGGGATACAGCCCCATGAAAAAAAACTTTTGTTGGTATTTAATTTTCTTATAATATTCACTGGGCTAGTTGTTTGTACCAGCATTATTTCACACATTTGGGCCACTGTTATGGTCATGGTGTGTGGTTATTAAAGTGCCATAAATTTGTTTGACAAGACTTTTGTTGTTAGTTTTATGATGCCCTTGCTATTCAGACTCTTGACATGAATTCATAGGTTTGTAGGTGTGTACTAGGCTAATGATCATTAGGACCTTTATAAGCTTAGCTGTGCAACCCAAATATGACTCATAAATATGATATATATATATATATATATATATATATATATATATATATATATATATATATATATATGCGTGGGTGTGTGTGTGTGTGTGTGTGTGTGTGTGTGTGTGTGTGTGTGTATATATATATATATATATATATATATATATATATATATATATATATATATATATATATATATATATATATATATATATATATATATATATATATATATATATATATATATATATATATATATATATATATATATATATATATATATATATATATATATATATATATATATATATATGGGGTGATTTACTGACTGCTTCTGTCCATTAATGACATAGGTGCCAGACTATGGGTTCTATCCAGGAAGTAAATTTCAGTAAATATAGATTTTTGTGTGGACTGATTACAATCCAAAATCAAAGGACATTTTGCAAACATATAAGTAATTTACAAACATTTAGAAAACGTTAGCAGTGAGAAAAAGTATATATTTGGATTGGTGATCTCCTTACACTATTGAACATTTACACAATACAGGTTATGCAGGTAAATGGGAAAAAAATTGTATGTAATCCATGTGGCTTACAGCATTATTCAGATGGGCTGGAATTTATATATGACCACAATGTGGGTATACAGCACTAATATTGCAGGGTTTGCTTGCATGGTGGCTCAAAGATATGCAGAAGATGCAGTACACATTGTTTCTGAATCTGTGCAGTTTACGTAACCACTAAGTATCACTTCACTATGTACTGACTCCAGCCATTGTATTTTGGCACTAGCAAATAACAAACTATTATTAGGAAAGCATACATACGCAATAGTAACTAGCAAATTGTTGTGGCACTCATTTTAGATGGTCTTGTGTTATTAGTGTGGATGAGTGTATATTAAATGTACTACAGAACTGATTTCTTTAAGCAGTTCTTATAAATGTTGCATGGATGCCACAGATCTTGTCAGAGGAAGAAGGAAATGACCATCTCTGGCCACTTTAGCATCCATGGGAGAGTAGAAGACAGACTGTCAGTGACTATTGTTATGCATCCCATGATGGAGATGGCAGAAAGCTTGTGCAAATGGAAAAAAAGGGTAAAATTCAGGAGACCATTTAGTTTAAAGACTTGTGTCTAATATAAGTTGCCTGTTAAACTGTTAAAGTAGCTGATGGTTAAATAATGTAGAAAATAAGCACAAAACTGGATATGCTGAGCTAAAATAAATGTGAATGGTGAGTATATGACAATAAAACAGTGAAATGAAAGTGTTTCAGCAATCCAGAAGGCATGACTGTATAAGCAGCAATGAGTTATTAAAGTTTACTGTAGAATATGGCAAGGAAAGCAGACCAAAAAATAGACAAATTTCAGTATCTTGGTGAGACAGAAACAATATAAAGCTGAACTATGCTGCCCACGTGATGTGACTCTCAAGTTTCAGGTTCTGAATGACAGTCATCATTCAGACTGCTTGTTACTTGAATGAGTGTTACTGGCCAGGAAGATGGTTAAATCTCAGGTCTTCTCATTACCCCGCATGCACCAGTACTCAGTGCAGAAATGTATGTATACCACAGATGATGATAAATGTGACAAATCCTTGTAAGAATAAAGTAGGAATAGTGTATGGTTATTAAAAGTTCAAGCTCCTTTCTTATGCAGCCGTTAGTCAATCATCACTATTCACCTAGGTTTGATGCAGTAGATGCATTGTTTAAGGGACACTTTGGTATTTGGAAAGTTGTGAGTGTAAGTATAATATTCTGTCTGACGATGAAACATGGTGTTGTATTACTTTCAGTCAGATGCCCCTGATGGTTATTGGAATCATCTTTAAAGCATAAAAGCTACATCATTAACTTCTCATACAAAGAGCTCTGATTTCAGAGGTGGTTATTCCACATTCTTGTTTCTCATTGTTACTCAGTGACTAGTATTTAATCATCTTTGCTGGATCATCTCTAGAGATATGAGTCAGTAGCTGCAGGGAGTCATCACAGCAATATGAATTGCCTGTGTCACACTGTAGTCAGTCTATAGCTATTTCGGCCTGTATTGGTGCCCAAGGTTCATATTTAACTTTTCTGAGGTTGTTGCCAAAAAAAGCAACCTATGCTGCTACGCACGTTTCTGACTTCTGCTCCCACTTAAATAGCTGTATTGATAAGACAGTCCCTATCCACAACAAATATAATGAGAAGTTTAAAAACAACCCCCTATGTCAGAATACCCATATAAATACATTGTGTAACAACAGAAAGAAACTGCTTAATACTTACAAGAGATCTCATTCAATCTATCTTAAGAGCATCCTTAAGCAAACTAGTAGAGTGCAAGGGAACTATTATGAAGCTCAAAGCTAAATATGAACTTAAAAAATAGCAACTGAAATGAAACAATAACTGCAAATCTTTCTTTAACTATGTCAGGAAGTTAAGAACTATCATCCAACAGTGTTTGGAACTATTCCACATTAATTCTACACTCTCTGGCTCAAAGAAAATAGCTAATATCCCAGACAACAAATTTATTGCAAATATTACTCCAACCACAATTGTAGCTATCCCACATGTTGTAAAATCCCAGGTACCTCCTTTAATTATTATGGAACAATTTCTCTCAGCCTTTTTAAAAACTAAAAATACTTCATCCATGGGCCCTGACAACATACCAAGTTGCCTGATTATCAGTGTCAAATGCTTCTCCACAGGTTACATTCCAGAAGCCTGGCAAACAGCTATCATAATGGTGTTACATAAGGGTGATCCAACCATGGATCCTGGTAACTACCGACCCATCAGTCTCATTTGCCTCATATGTAAAGCTATAGAATGCATTATCTCAGACTTCATTAATCTAGACTCTGAAAACCTCTCAACCCTGGACCCTCATCAATTTGGCTTTGTCAAAGGAAGGTTGTGCTTTGGTCACCTCATTAATATCTTTGAAAAAGTAACTGAAGCAGTAGACAGGGATCATGCAGTGTATCTAGACCTGGCCAAGGCCTTTGACACTATTCCTAATACAAGCTTTACTGGCAGACTTGTAAATCTTAATATGTTGTTGTTTGTCTTTCGGCTTTTTCCTGGTAAGGGGTCGCCACAGCGGAACTGCGGTTCACTAATGATTGGCAGTAGATTTTTTACGAAATGCCGAGGTGTCAGCTCGATGCCCAACCTTCAACGAAGGCACGCCCATTTACGCACGCATGTCTTTCAAATGCTACCCAACCGCGGGGAGGACATGCAGACTCCGTACAGAAGGCACTCCCAAACCAAGCCACGAATCAAACGGCAGAACCTCTTGCTGTGAGGTAACAATGCTACCGCTGTACCACCGCTGCATTTTGTAAATCTTAATATAAATTCTTTTATTGTGAGATGGATAGCTAACTGGTTGTCTGACAGAACCCCATGTAATTAGAATTGCAGGTGCCACTTCTTAACCCAAAACAGTTACCAGTGGTGTACCACAAAGCTCAGTTTTGGGCCCCTCTCTTATCTGGTATATATTTCTAAAACCTTCAGGCCAGCACTCGATTTTTAACTGACTCACAATTGCTCCAACAACTGGTGCAAGGACAATGGTCTCAAATTAAATGAAAAAAAAATGCACCCCTCCAATCAGACACTGTTGTAAGGGATCTGAGTACTCTTGTTGATAATTCCCTATCATTTGACCATCTACCCAGTAGTTTGGAATGCCTTTTATTTCTCCCATCTAACTTCCAAAGGTATCTCCACTAAATTCAAAGATTAACCATTTGAAAAGTTGGAACCTGCTAGAGCAAGTCCCGAAATGCGGAGACTGAATGGCTGAAAGAACAGACTTAAATATACTAAGTCCAAGATATTCCATTTTCTTTGAGGGATGGTGATTTAAGAGTTGGTATATATAACTTCAGGGAGGTTGGGAGGCTTGCCCTTACATTGTAGGGTGCAGGGGGGTTTGTCCCCTGCAAAAAAAGACATTTTAAGGAGAAAAGCAATTTTTGAGATTCACTCTTCTCTATGTTTTTGGTCTTTTTTCAGTTTTTTGGCACATTTCAAGTGCTGATATTTCAATAGGGAGCACCAAAAATGTCTTAATTCCCCTGTCCTCATATCTTATCATATCCATTATTATACTGTGCCTTTTGGCATATATTTATCTAAACAGATCACACAACTTGAGAGACTTCAGGAACTCATAACCAAAAAGATCAGTGGCCTCAGAAATCTTAGTAATCAGGAGAGACTGGCAGACATTTCTATGTACTCAGGCTCTTAAAGACTCTTCCACAGAGATCTGTCTAGCCTTTTGTGCCATAAAAGATCAAGCCCTATTTGATCTCTTATTCCTTTGTTGAACAAAGTTATATCAAATACTTGGTTAAAGGAATGAAACCATGAGCAGATAAACAAAACACATTGGTGTGATAGATTCATATCACAAGGTATCTACACTTCTGGAACAAACTTCTACTGCATGCTATGTAGAGTAGCACCCTTGCCACCTGCAAGGTAAACCTAGATAATTGGATGGGCAGCCTCAAATTCTCTCCTGGTCTAACTTGTCTTGCCCTCCTTGAGGGTGGAGGGAAATTTTCAATATGTTTTTTTTTGGCTAGGCTTGAAATGGTCTGCAGACTGATTGCCTAGTACTTGCCTATGAACCTATGAACCAAAGCAATGGACAGTCATATTTCTTCAAGGATACCAGCAGTCTGGCAACAAGCTAGTCCAGCATTATGTAAGGAATACTGAAAGGTCAAGAATATCCAGAACCAAAATAAGGCACATTGTTTTCATTTCAGTACATTAGAGTCCAGTTATGGGATTAAATTTCACTTAGGCCTCTGGTACATCTACATACCAAGTACATTAGGGTACAGCAGTGCCAGTGTATTTATGTGGAGTAAAAACCTTTGGTTCAGCGAATCTAAGAATATGCTTAGGGCAGGAGGCACTTGTTTAAAGCTGCTCACGGTGGCTGAATGTGTAATCTGTTGAGTGATAGTAATACCTACAGATTGATATAGTGCTCACAATTTGAGGTGATTATAAGGAATATTAGGGACACTCTGTATGATTTACTCATGTCTAGACAGTTGGATGAAACCTGTATCATTATTTTAATGTTGAACATCCTATGATTAAGGGATTGCCTAAGATTCACAAATCTTTACATCACCCCCCCCCCCCATGAGACTGATTATTGCTGGTGGTGATTGGGCTGCATAATCTATTTCAATTTATGTGGAGAGTAAATTAGGACCACTAGTTTCGAAAATACCTACCATCTTGAAGGACACTACACAATTTTTGAATATCTAGATGTGATTAGAGATTGATCTGATCTAAGCAATTGCTTAATGGTTACCCTAGATGTACAGAGTTTGTTTACATCTATACCGAATACTTATACGTAAGAGGTTTTGAATGACATGAAAATTATAGACAATGATGAAGTGATTAATATATGCATGTTGTTGGATTTGATTTTATCCAACAACATATTTATGTATGGTGAGAAGATGTATTTACTACAGTGGGGTGTCGCTATGGGTACCCCATGTGCAAACTCGTATGCTAATCTAGTGGTTTACCATTGGGAAACAACATTTGCTTAATAATGCCTACAGTCCACATATAAAGTTATACAGATGTTTTGTGGACAACATATCTATGCTTTGGGATGGGGAGAGTTCCTATTTATCCAGTTTTGTGAGATATTTAGAATCCACTACACATTTTTTAAGGTTTACTGTGACATCGTCACCCAAGAAAGCAAATTTTTTAGATGTATCTGTTCATAAAGATGAAACAGGAAATGTCATCATTGTCCTGTTTTGAAAACCATGTTGGAGGAACAGCCTGCTAGATCATAGCAGTATGCACCCCCAACATGTGTTCCCTAACATCGTAAGAGGACAGTTTAAAAGGGTGAAAATGATATGTGTGGATAAAACTGACCTGGAGAAAGAGGTGAATACCCTAGAACATCTATTTATGGATAGGGGCTATAATGGCTCCAATATTAATAAAAATAGGGATGATGTCTTTACAAATAAAGTTACTGAAGACCCTAGCACTATAGCTAGGTTACCTCCAAGCAAAATGAATAGGCAAAACAGGGACAAAAGGGTCCATTTTATTACTAAGTATGCCAATGATAACAATATAATGTGTAATATAATAAAACATAATTGGCATATTTTAACAGCGGATAGAGCTGCTGCTAAGATCATAGGTGATAAGCCTAAGTTCACTTATAGGAACAGCCAAAATTTGAAACAATTACTTTGTAAAGATAAACAATTAAAACATGATCAATGGCAAAGGTTAGGTGCCTTTCCCTGTATAAACTGCAAGATTCGTAATGTAATAAGTAAAATACAGTGTTATAGGCACCCCACTCTGAACTTTGAATTTAAACCCGGGTTTCAAGCTTCTTGTAACACAATAAATTTAGTATACATAGCTAATTGCAGTGACTGTGAATGTTTTTATGATGGTAAGATGCTGAAATGTTTAAGGGACAGGATGCATCACCCATACTCACAAATCTTTGATAATCAGACCTAAAGAAACTCAAAGCCTGCTACAATAAAACTGCAAAATTTGCATCAGGGGTCTCCCACCGCAGTCACCACTGTGTCTCCCTTAGAAACCTGGACTGCCTTAAGCTCTCTCAACTCCTACACCTAACCCAACTTATCTTTGCTCATAAACTTGTAAACCACACTCTTAAAATTCCCTCACTTCATACACTTCTCCAACCCTACCAGTCCTCCAGACCCCTTCGCGCCTGCAAGAAAAATCTACTCCACGTCACCAAAACCAACAACTCTGGAGGGGAAGTGCTATTCTCCTACTCCATATCCAAAATCTGGAACTCACTTCCAACTGCCATAACTACCCTCCCTTCCAGCAGTCTCTTCAAAAATGCTCTTAAAACACACTTAAAATCTCACTGGCTATGTCCTTGTCCATACCCCAAATAACCCCCCCTTTATCCTGTACCACTAATTATCTGCCAGCAGGTTATCAGTATTTCATTACTATTTCATATCCTTTAACTAGCAGATGATTGCAGTACGATGTTTACTCTTTTCTCTATGTGAGAAATTAATACTACTAGGCAAATGTATTGCACCTTATATTGTTATTATACTCTGATATATGTCATTACCTGTCAGACTGTGTCTTTGCTATAAATACGCTGTTTTTTTTTTCTTCCTCTGAAATGCTAGATTATACTCTTATGTGAAATTTTGCTTGTCTGAATATATGGAGCCTTCCCTGTGATATTATACTCTGACATATAGGTAATTTCTCCTGTTGAACTGTGTCTTTACTATAATTATACTGTTTCTTTTTTCATCTGATTTGCTAGATTGTACTCTTATATTATGTAAATCTCATATGTCTGAATATATGGAGCTTTTTTCCTGGGCCTCCGCTGAAAATGGGCATATACCCAGTCGGACTTTCCCGGTCAACAAATGTAAAATAAAATAAATACATAAATAAATATAAACATTTATATGATATGAAAAATAAGAATATACAGAATGCTTTAGCAGAAGACATCATAGAATTTACTACACATAGTTTCAGTTTTAGGGTGCTACAACCAGTATACAAAAATACAAGTGGAGGTGATAATAATAACTATTTGGAACAAATTGAGCTTAAATGGATTTTAAGGTTACAGGCACACATTCATCCAGGTCTTAATAATTATATATGTGTTAAACCAGAATTAGATGCATGGCGCTTTAAGAAAGGCAGATGACTAATTGGATTTATTTTGTATTTTTAATTGACATAATTGCTTTATTCTGATTTGTTGGGTGTTAGTATATCTGCTGCTGTGTGTGTTTTAAGGATCTGATGAAGCATAGTTTTCTACGTGAAAGCGCTTATCTGTTTTTACTGTTTTATATAGTTCTTATTAAAACTGGAAGCTATAGCCGTGGTTGTCCTACTGAGTTTATTTTACAGTATCTTTGGACCTGTAAGCATCCATTCAGCACTTGCATTTGCCTGGCTCTGTAAGTAAGATTTAGGTATAGCATCTCTCTTAGAGATAGATAGGAATACAGTACAGAGTAGTTTAAATGTTTTCTGAATTTATGTGAGACTGTCCTGCAATGTTGTTTTAAAGTACTTCCTGCAATTCTGAACTCGTCACTATAATGAGTTATTGAATATTGTCTTGTCTTTTTATTATTTATTATTAAATATATTTAAACCTTTTAATTGTGGCTGGTTTGTTTAGAGATATTTAAGCTTTTAGAGTACTTGCATATGTATTTGGTGATACTGTACAGGCCACTCTTAAATACCCTTAAAGTCTTGGACACGTACCATTTGGATAATAGTACATTACACAGTATAATTGGTCATCCTTTGGTAAGGGTCTTACAGTAGCTGATAAGTAAGGGTGGTTGGAGGTAGCTGGTACTACCTTATAGTCTGGGCAGAAGGGGGCATAGCTAGTGAACCTGTGCCAGCCTTCCCCAGGAGTGTCTGTGTATCTGTATATAAATCAAATCTCAAAGTGTGTGTGTGTCAGCTACTTCGGCAGGGACAAGAAGCACTGGATGGACAGAGAGGGTGCTGGAGGATTTGGCTTGACCACTCAGATGAGATCTTAACCCTATAGCTGTGCCAGTGGGGTGTCTTATTGGTGATCTGGAGAGAGAGGGAGAAGCCAGCCCCAGACTGAATGTGGTCTGTAACTACAGTGAATTTTCTTCCATACAGATAAGGCTGAAGTTTCTGCAGTGCCCACACTATGGCTAGACATTCCTTTTCTATAGATGCATAACATTCCTCACTGGGTTGGAGCCTACCAATGAGATAAACCACTGGGTGCTCTTCTCCCTCTGAAAAAATCTGGCTAAGTACAGCCTCCACACCATGGTTTGATGCATCCACCTGAACAACAAATTATTTGCTGTAATCTGGACTGACTAACATAGGGGGTCCTCCCAAAGCTCCTTTAAGCTTCTGGAATGCCTGATCACATGCTGGGGTCTTCACTACCTTATCTGGCCTGTTTTTCCTTGTCAGCCCTGTGAGGGGAGCAGCTATGGTACTATAATTGGGGACGCACTTTCTGTAGTACCCTGCTGTCCCTAAAAATGCCCTCACCTGCTTTTGGATAACAGGTGCAGGCCATGCCTGAATGGCTTCCACTTTGGCATGTTCTGGCCTGATCTTACCACTCCCCACTCAATGCCCTAGGTAGAAGATCTCTGCCATACCCACCTGACATTTGCTGGGCTTAAAGGTCAACCCTGCCCTCTGTAGTCTGCCCAGCACTTCCCTGATATGCTGAAGGTGCTCTTGCCAAGAATGGCTGTAGATGGCAATATCACCTAAGTAAGCAAGGGCAAAATCTCCTGCTCCTGCTAGGATATGATCTACCAGCCTCTGGAAAGTCACTGGTGTATTTTTCTTCCCAAAGGGCATCTTCATGAACTCATACAATCCAAAAGGAGTCACAAAGGCTGACCCCTCTCTAGCACTGGGAGAGAAGGGCACCTGCCAGTAACCCTTGGTAAGATCAGTGGTGGAAAGATACTTAGCCCCACCCAGCTGCTCTAGGGCTTCATCTGTCCTAGGCATGGGGTAAGCACCTGACTCTGTGTGACTATTTAATTTACTGTAGTCCATACAGAACCTGGTGCTGTCATCCTTCTTTGGTACCAGCACCACTGAGGAGGCCTAGGGAATGCTGGGCTCCTGAATTATTCCTAGTCCCAACATTTCATGTATCTCCTCTCTCAGAGTCTGTTTGACTCTCTCAGGCACCCTATAAGGGGCCTGCCTAATAGGCCTTTGGGGTCCTCTAACCACCTGATGCAGCACCAGGTGGGTGCACACTGGTTTCCCAGTGAACATGTCCCCAAACTCCTGTAACACTGCTCGGATTTCTCAAACCTGGATAGAGGATAGCTGTTGGGACATTGCTACCCCTTCCACTGAGGTGTCAGTCCAAGCCTCATTGAGGAGATCAGTCACCAGATCTCATAGGTTTATAGATTCATAGGTAAGTACTAGGCTATTGGCCCTCGGGCATAATAAGCCTAGCCAGAATGTTTCAGCTTGCGCCTCCCATGTGATTTAGTTACCTGCTCCTCTGTTGAGTAGGGCCACAGAAGTGATTCCCGGGGTGAATTTCCTGTTCCCCATTCACTCATCAAGATTCTTCTTGAAGAGTGCTAATGAGGAGCTCTGCCTCACATATATGGGGACCTTATTCCAGAGCAGGGGGAGTCTCTGGGACATGAATCTGTCCCTCCAACAAGTCCTGTTTATTGTTGAGGTCAGGTTAAGGTCCCTAGAGCGTGTAGCTTGGGTAGATTGGGTTTTCCATAGGTGGAGAATTTCCAGCGGTTCGGGGTTTGACATAGCCTTGCATGTCAGGTAGAGATCACCTCTGAGTAGCCAGTATGCAACCAAGTACAGTTGAAGTTTTTTTAGCCTGGTGGCATACGGCATCTGTTTTAGGCCCATTATCCTCTTGGTGAGGTATTTTTGAGGCCTCTCCAGTTGTTGCAGGTGTCTAGTAAGGCACCATCCCTCAACCTCCTCCTGCAATCCACTGTAAATACTCAACACAATGGCCTCTCTATCATGATAAGGTTTCATCATGTTAACATAGTACAATTTGTGCCCCTGCCTCCTGCCTAGCAGTTCTACCATATAGTTAACATCATTGAGCTTCCTTACTACCTTGTAGGGTCCCTCCCAAGCTACCTGCAGCTTGTTGTGTCTGACAGGAATGAGAACTATTACCTGCTGCCCTACAGCATAATCTCTAGCTCAAGCATTCCTGTCATACCAGACCTTTTTCTGCTGTTGGGTTTCTGACAGGTTCTCATGGGACCAAGCCCTTGAAGTTCCCTGAGCCTTGTCCTGAGGTTTAGGACATATGCCACAACAGACTCCTTGTGGGATTCATACTCCCACTCCCACTCATCTCAAATTAAATCTAGAGGTCCCCTCACCGTATGCTCATACAACAATGCAAAAGGTGAAAAACCTGTGGATTCCTGGGGAACCTCTCTGTAAAGAAACAGATAGGCCAAATATTTGTACCAATCCCTCTTAAACTGGTCTACAAATGCTTGCAGCATGGACTTGAGTGTAGAGTTTAACCTGTCAACAAGGCCATTAGTCTGGTGATGGTAGGGGGTTGTCTTTATGTATTTCAGCCCATAGTACTTCCACAGACAAGACAGCAGCTCTGATATGAAATTGGCACCTCTGCCAGTCAGTATTTCTTTTGGAAAACCTACCCTGCTGAAAATCTCTAACAAAGCATTTTCCACCTTTTCTGCCTCAATGGAGGACAGAGCCACTGCCTCAGGGTATCTAGTAGCATAATCGACTGCCGCTAGGATGTACTTTTTTATGTTGAGCCTTTTTTATGATGGACCCTACATTGGTCTCCCACTTCAAGTCCCAGGAGATTATAGATCCCAAAAGCTTGAAGGATTACACAACTGGCACAGCAGTATTAAATATAAAGAGGGGGATAATATGTAGTACCACTCCTAAAGTCCACAGTTTTAAGAGTGTTCAGCTACAGATTATTCTGACTACACTAAAGGGCCAGTTGGTCAACCTCCCATCTGTATGCAGACTCATCACCATTCCAGATGAGCCCGATGATAGTGTTATTGTACACATAATAAGTTGACGGAGGGGTCCTCAGAGGTGCAGTCATTAGTGCAGTGGGAGAATAGCAGCAGAGAGCGCACACATCCCTTTTATTAAGTGTCCCGCCCATCTTCTTATAGTAACTGTATTTAAAATTTAGCTATAAATCTATTTGGTGCAGATAGTTGGGGCTACAAGCTGTAGTTCCTGTAGTACAAGATCTTACACCCACAACCCTCCTTTGTCTGCTGTGTGACCTTGAGCAAGTCACTTAATCAGACATTGTTCCCAGGGTGCCCATAAAAAGGGACCGTGTGTCAAGTGGGCCTACCTGGTTAACAAATGAGTGTTATTATACAGCCATATTTATACATTTGAACTTCTAGTGACATCCTTTAGTCACATTATGCTAACTTGTAGTGACATCATCTAGTTACATTATACTAACTTCTAGTGACATCATCTAGTTACATTACAGTACTTCTCAGCAAAACACATAAACAAAATCCACAGGTAATGTAACTCATTGAACCAGGTTTTTCAGAACAATTAGGAAGAGAAGGTACCTGTCCTGGTATCATGGTCACCATAAGTGCACCTAGTCTCTTCCTCACTGAATCCTATGTGATCTGTATCCGTTCTATTTTCATCAGTGACTGCAGAATTTTTTAGTAGCAGCTTTGTACTTTCTGTTGTTAAATTTGAAATATAAATCAGTTTGATATACATTTACAGCCTGCTCATTTTGTACTGCTTACATCTATGTTTTAGCGCAATTGTTTATTTAATTTCTAGCCTGCATAGTGGAAGAACAACAGCCTTTCTTTTTCTTTTCACTCCATTCACTAGTCTTAATTCTACAAAGGCTTAGCTTTTCCTTGTATCTTTCATTTTCTGCTGATAATAATCTCATTCAGTGATGTGTCCCAATTTTTACTATTCCTGTAAATGATACTCATATATAAATCTATCCCAATATGTCTTAATTTACTTAGTCTTGAATAGCAAAATAAAATGGTTTGCCACCATCTGATCTTGGATTTTAAATTATCCCCAGGATTTAATAAACTCTGTATAGGCACTGTGTAGATCCTACACAGAATGTATCTGTAGACATGGCCACGGTCTCCCCCTTGGCAGAGTGTTATGCATATTAATGATAGCAGGCTGCCAAGGGTTTATAGGTTCATAGGTAGGTTCATAGGGAGGTGCTAGGCTATTGGCCCTAGGGCCTATATAAGCCTAGCCAAAAAGGTACCCTGGGTTTCACCACCCAAGAAAATTATTTTCCTGTGCCCCTGTCAAGCAGAGCCACAGAAGTGATCCCTGGGGTGAATTTCCTATTTCCCATCCAAACATCAAGATTGTTCTTGAATAGTGCTAATGAGGAGCTCTGTTTGACATACATAGGTAGTCTGTTCCAGAGTATGGGAAGTCTCTGGGACAGAAATCTATCCCTCCAGCATGTTCTGTTTATTGTGGTGACAAGGTTTAGGTCCCTAGAGCATGTAGCTCAGAGGGATTGGGATTTCTTTAAGTGGAGCATGTCCAACAGCTCTGGGTTTGACATAGCTTTGTATATTAGGCAGAGATCACCTCTGAGTAGGCAATATGCGACGGAGTAAAGCTGGAGTTTTTTGAGATGGTCTGCGTAGGGCATCTGTTTGAGGCCAGTAATCCTCTTTGTGAGGTACTTCTGCGGCCTTTCCGGTTGTTGTAGATGTCTTGGGAGGTACATACCAAAAGGGGCATTGTACTCTATAATAGGTCTAATGAGTGACGAGTAGAGGAGAACAATGACCTCTTTTTTTCTGGATGAGAAACCTTTTGTGATGAGGTGTGCCACATAGAAGGATTTCTTGACCATTGTGGTGATGTAATTATCAAAGGAGAGACTACTGTCCACCTGTGTCCCAAGGTCTCTTATCACACTTTCGGTGTTAAGTAGACTACCGCCTATGTGGTAGTTCATGGCTACAGAGTTTTTACCAAAGGGGATGACAATGCACTTGTTAGCATTGAGCTTGAGGCCATGGCTTTGACACCAGGCATCTGTCTTAGTGAGGCCCTTTTGTAGGATGTTCACATTGTTAGGAATTTCGATTATGGCTCCTAGTTTGCAGTCATCTGCAAACTTAGTTAGCCAAAGACCTTCTGTGTTAGCCTGTACTTCAGATAAGTAGATTCCAAACAGGAAAGGACCCAGGACTGAACCCTGTGGTACTCCACTTGCCACTGGTCTGGTCTGATTTGGAGTCTGCTGCTTTCACAGTGTGGGTTCTGTCAGTAAGCCAGTTTGCAACCCATCTTGTGACATAGGGATTTATACCTAGTTTAGTGAGTTTATCTATAATTCCAGAGTGGGGGATGGTGTAGAATGCCTTGGCGAGATCTGGATAGGCTGTGTGAACCACCTTACCCTCATCTATGACTTTGGTGACTGCTTCAAAGAAGTCAACCAGGTTTAGCAGACATGGTCTGCCTTTTACAAACCAGAACTGTGTGGGGTCCAGAGTTTGGAGATCTCCAATGTCTTTGTTTATGAGTTCTGTTATTATAAGTTCCATGGCCTTGCAGACCAGGCTCATCAGGCTAATGGGGCAGTAGTTCCCAGGGTTTGCCTTGGCTCCCCCTTTGTGGAGTGAGATAACCATCACGGTGCACCATTCAGTGGGCACAAAGCCTGAGGTGAGGCTATGATTGAACATGGTACTTAGGTGGGGTGCCAGCTCATTCTGTAGTTCATGTAGAAGGCAGCCTGGAATGTTGTCAGGTCCTATGGATGCTGTGTTCTTGGCTTTGGAGAGTGAAGTTTTTACCTGTGCAGCCATGATTACAGGAACTTTGCATTCTTCCGGTATAGAGATGGGCCCTTTAGGGGATGAGAGGGGGGGTAAAGTTAGCACTGAACCTATCTGCCATGATGTTGGCAATATCAGTTGGTTCTGTATATTTAGTACCATTGTGTTGTAACTCAGATCTGAGTGTTGCCATTGAAATTCTTGACATAGCTATAGAATGCTTTGTGGTTGTCTTTAGAATCAGTGGCAATTTTGTTTTCATAACTAGCTTTGGAAGATTTTATGAGGGATCTCAGCTTCTTTATGAGGCTGACCAGGGAGTTCCTCCAGTCATAGGATTTTACTCTTTTTTGCAACAGTTTCTTTCTTCTGTTGTAGAGTTTGTTTATGGCAGAAGACCATCAGATTGGCTTCCTTTTTTTGGAGGATAGCATCTTGGTTTTGTTAGGGATAGCACGATCCATGCACTCGTGTAAGTGCTTATAAAGTGCATTTGTGTAGGATTCAGCAGTCATACCTTTATTGTCCATCTGCATTGGTGTTGTGAAGTTTGCCACTTCTGTCTTAAGAAGTGTGAAGTTGGCTTTGGAGAAATCTTTTACAGTTGCTTCCCTAATGGGAGGTGGGGGTGGGATGTGGATGTCTAGGGTGATTAGCTTGTGGTCAGATCTGACCAACGAGGAACTGACCTCTGGTGTGGAACACCTGTCTCCTGTGTTGGTGATGACCAGGTCTAGGATATTGCTGGCCCTGGTGGGGGTTGTGGATAAGTTAAGCTGAGGCATTGTAATTGATGAATTCCAGAAAATGTTGAGCAAAAGAGTTGGTACATGAGTAGTTTTTCCAGTTAATGGTGGGGTAGTTGAAATCACCCATGTTGGGTTGTCCCCTAATATTTTCCCGTGTATCAAGAAAAGAGGAGTGGGAATCCTGGGGCATGGTGGGGGGTCTGTAGCAAGCTACAATCTGGATTGCGGTCTTGCCCAGAGTTAGTTGAACTTAGAAAATCTCAGATGCATTATGCTGAGCAACTAGCTTGGAAGTGTGGATATCCTTAATGAATGTGGACACGCCTCTGCCTTTAGTGTTTCAGTCCAGGTTAGATGGCCAAAATGTGTGATATGAATTATAGCCTGGTAATACAGAGGTGCTCTTTGGAGCTTTGAACCAGGTCTCTGTCACTGCACAGATGTCGATGTTCTCCATTTTAAGGAGTGCTTCGAGTGAGTGCATTTTGAGGTTTAGACTTCTAGCATTGAGTAGCATTACCCTCAGATTCTGCTTGCTTGTACCTGTCATGGTGGTGAATTTGTCATTTGAACCTTGCCTAAAAAAGGCACTATAGGGGTGGAGCCGGGGAACACAGATATTGAATCAGTGTTTTCTTTTTTTTTTTTTTAAATGCATGTTTGTGAAGTGTGGAGTGCAGCAATACCAGGCTGTGCTCACATTTACACAGCTGACACCTGCCAGACATCTAAAAATAGAAATTGGATGTAATTAATAAGCATAATGACATTTTATGTGTTTTATTTATTTTTTATTTTAATTGCCATTTGCTCAGCATGGCGCGGAACACAGCTAAGCTGAGCAGAGCCCATACATATACATGGCAGACACCTGCTAGACATCTAAAAATAGTAACTGGATGTAATTATTTAGTGGTGTGCTTAAGCATGTTTGTGCAGTGTGGCATGGTGCTCAGCACTGCTAACTGGTAGCTCAGTGGTATATGTGAAGGGGAGCCCTTCATTTGATCGAAATTTCAAATGTTCGACACCCATATGGCCGACACCATATGACTGAACATTTTAAAGGCCGGCAAATGAAAGCAGAGATCCTGCTACAGTGCAGAACTGGGAGATTCCCCTTTTCTGCACTGTAGTGTGATCTCAGAGTGAGAATATTTAAGTAGTGGGGGGTGTGTGGGGTGCAGGGGGGCTTGCCCCCCTGCCCTACACTGTTTATAGTAGTTTGCACTACTATTTCAGGTTGTCGGCATTTCAAACTGTCGGCCATATGGTGTCAGCCATATGGTTGTCATCAATTTGAAATGTTGGCAATCTGAAGTAGACCCATGTGAAGGTATACCAGATTTCTCAATATCCATGTAGCGTAGGTAGAGTTACGGCTGTATGTGTAGTAGGTCCAGGGAAGTCAGACGTTGTCTGTATTTTTGTTGAACACATTATGGGCAAACTTTTAAAAAATGGCTCTGCTGCACTCTGCTAAGCTCTCCTCATTCATGCTAAGCACTGTGTAAACATGTTAACAGCTGCCAAAGTTTGCACAGTGCTCAGCTTCCCTAAACCATGACTGTGCATGTTTGAGTGCTGCTCAGCTTTGCTTGGCTGGTTTGTGAGCTGCTAAGCAATACAGAGCTTTTTTGAATGTTGCTCAATGACGTGTAAGAGCAGGAAAACAGCCTATATAAAGCATACTAGGCAGGAATTTTGCAGAAACCATTGGAGTATATCATCTGTCGATATGGCTGGTAATGTTGGAAAAGATGTGCGCTTTCAGGCACAGTGGTGGGGGATTCTGGAGTCCAGGGTCATGGTTGGGCTCCTTGTGAAACCATGATGATAAGCTGCTGCAGGGCACTTTCCAGGGCTTGGAGTGTAAGGGGGAGGCCTGGGACTGGCTGGCCAGAGAACTCACCAGTGTTACTGGTATCCCCTGCATGGGTAAGCAGTGTCATCACAATGATGACAACCTGAAAAGACAAAAGAGGGGATCCTTGGGCACCTGGGTCCAAGAAGCGAGGGCAGGGAGTGCTCCACAAGTATGTAAGTACATTTTTCTCTGTTTTGCCAATATGTAATCTGAATCTCTGCAAAACTGGTAAGCATAATGGTGTACTTCTCTCCCAACAGCTGCAGCTGAGAGGGCTTGCAATGCTGAGTCTCATGCCAGGCACCTGGTCAGGTTGCACTGTGAGTGTGGTGAGTATGGATGTATTATGCCAACTGTAGTGCAATTAGCAATAATGAGTAAAGCATTAACTGCAATAAAGCATATACAATAAAGTCTGTAATGTAATAAAGTTGGAATTGAAACTGTAGTGCAATAAATTTAGAATTAGAACTGTACTGCATTAAATGAATAATAACATCTGTAGTTCAATAAAAACAAGAAACAATACCAATAACAGCAAGGAAAATTGTGTACATCAGAAATGTCTTGTCATAACCATTGCCGTAGAGCTGTATGAAGTGAGTCTATAAGGTAAGGGTGCTGCAGTCACGTATAGCACTGTAATAACTGTAGAATGCAAATCTAATGGCTGCAAATGGTATTGCTTGACTCATACTACTGTTCAAGGCTTTCTCTAGGCTCGTACCAGTCACATAATGCTGTGTCTACCACAGACATCAGATAATAAAGGTATATGGGTGAGGTAGACCACTCCATGGCCAGATACTGTGTGTGGACTTCACAGATATTGCAAACCAGTAACAGTAATATGTGTTCACCTGTACTGTTGAAAGTGAAATAAAGTTGTAGTAATGTATGCAGTATAGTTGTATACCATGGATGTGTGTTCTATTGGCCCTGC
Source organism: Protopterus annectens (assembly GCF_019279795.1). NCBI lineage: Eukaryota > Metazoa > Chordata > Ceratodontiformes > Protopteridae > Protopterus > Protopterus annectens. The sequence continues at coordinate 493,468,361 of NC_056729.1, read as the reverse complement.
AGTCTTAGTAAAACACTGTAACAGTACTAGGATGCTAGAGGAAAGTCCTGTAACTTATATTGTACAATTCATAGTATGTTTCCAGGTAGTCTCCAGGCAAGTATCAGTCACTCTCTAGTCAACAGTGCCTCAGTAGCTCAGTCTGCTAAAGTCCTTGTACACTGCACATTTTGCCCCACACAGTCCTGGGTTTGAAGCACTACATTTTCAGTATCAGTCAGGTGATGCTCACAATTTCTCTCTCCCCAAGGACACAAAACTGTGATGGGTGAGTTAGCCCAAATTATGTGCAGAAATTTTGTTTGGATCTCAAAGAATGTTTCACTCAATAGCACGAAGGTGTGCATCAGCATTGTTGATTCAGAAATAAAACTGTGTAATCCCAGTATGGCTGTATTTCTTGCTTGTCCATTCTAAGCTGCTGGAGTCAATTAATAAAGTATTTGCAGATGTCCCCTGCACAGATAGTGGGTTCTACTCCCATGCCTGCCAACTAAGCCATGACAGCTGACTACTAAGCCATGACAGCTGACTAGTTTAATTACTGTACACAAATGTGCCTCTCAAGTGTCACAATTCATCATAATGTAATTAAAACTGACTAATCCAGCTGTCACATGTTTACCAGATAAGTTAATACTTGGAATGCAATGTATTACCAAATCCGTTTATAGACCACCCTGGTAGTTATGCAAGTCCACATTATGTAAAACTGTTCTGAGTAGTCTGTACCTACATTTGTTAGTGCTTGCTGCTTATTGTCTCATGCTTTCAGCTTGAGAAGTATGTACATGCTACAACAGCTATAGTAGTATTGTAGTCACTGTAATCACAACTGTCAGTACATACCTGTAGAAGTATGTGTGACCAGTGTTGTCAGGGATATTATCTGAAATCTCACTAATGGAATATTTTTCTCTATCTCCCCACCCCTTATCTTAATTTGTTCATTATTGTAATGTATTATTATGATTTAATATTAACATATTTTGCTAAACTAACTATATTTTGGAAAACATGATTGATTATTGTTATGTTTTATTATGATTTATTATTAACGTATTTTGTTAAACTAACTATATTTTGGAAAATGTGGTGGAGTATAATGTTTTATTATGATTTAGTATTAACATTTTTTGCTTAACTATATTTTTGGAAAATGTGGTTGATTATTATGTTTTATTATGATTTAATATTAACATATTTTGTTAAACTAACTGTTTTGTTGGCCGTAGGATTTACTTCACACTGGCATGCAGTTACCATACTGACTGTTATGTTACATTATGCTCTGTTGCACATAATACATATTAATATGTATTTGGATTCATAAATATGATGTTCCATTCTGTTAATACTAACAATGGTTTGGCTGTTACTAACGGTAACATATTGCTTTATCTCATGTCCCACAGCA